>NC_058122.1:30212500-30215000 GCF_914725855.1 Thunnus albacares
GTAATGACTTTTCACTCATAATGCAACAGAATTATTACTTGTTATTGTAATAAATTAAAAACCAAACCACAATATAGAAAAACAAACTGCCCGTCAGAGACCTTCAGTCTTCAGTCCGTTCCACATGTTTATATTTAAAACTGTTTTTATTTGAATGTTTGGGTGTCTGAGGAGTTTTTCTGTCGTCCAACAGATACGTGTTTACAGGGATTTACACATTTGAAGCTACAGTGAAAGTTCTGTCCAGAGGCTTCTGTCTGGGAGACTTCACCTTCCTCAGAGATCCATGGAACTGGCTCGACTTCATGGTCATCAGCATGGCGTAAGTAAGACTTCACTTCCACCGAGTGCCTTAAAACCGTTTAATGCACACCTACAAGTTAATTATTCCGCTTATACCACAGCCAACAATATAAAAGAAAAGCATCTGCAAACTTCTGGTGAAAGTTTTGCACTATGAAGAAAGAGTTTACTGTTGTCATGACAACTTGCCACCAGCCTGAATGGAGGCATAAAATTCATGTAAGGTGTCATTAAGTATAAACACAGAGTCTGTCTCCAAATCAGTGTTTAGTTTCTAGTAGAGAAAGTCTCAGTATGTTAACGGCACATTTTTGTATTAATCGCATCCTCCTCTTCCTCATTTGAAGCTCTTCAGTTCTTGTCTTTCTTTTCTTCTTCATCTGTTTTTCCTCTGCTGCGTCCTATTCTTTAAAACTTCATAACCAGTATATATAACCAGTAACCAGTGCTCTTTAATGTTGCCATGGTTACAGGTTGGGTTTTAACACACTCCTGCCAGCCAATCAAAATGAGTATTCACCCAGACCATGGTATAAGACTCAATAATACACTGATGATGATGATGATGATGATGTGTTTCAGATATCTGACAGAGTTTGTAGATTTGGGAAATATTTCTGCGTTGAGGACGTTCAGAGTTCTTCGAGCACTAAAGACCATCACAGTCATCCCTGGTCAGTGTGTGTGTGTGTGTGTGTGTGTGTGTGTGTGTGTGTGTGTGTGTTAAAATAAACAAAATGATGACAACATAAACAAACACAGGAAGCCAAACTGTCTTAGTGTACCAGCATGTTTATAATACTGTGTTTTTAAACCCCGCCCCCCTCAGGTTTGAAGACGATTGTCGGAGCTCTCATCCAATCAGTGAAGAAGATGGCTGATGTCATGATCCTGACAGTCTTCTGTCTCAGCGTCTTCGCTCTGATTGGTCTGCAGCTCTTCATGGGAAACTTGAGGCAAAAATGTGTCATGATGCCGCACACGTCTCCTGACAACCTCACTACCGGTTACCATGGCAATGACACCTATGGCAACCACACCTATGGCAACCACACCTATGGCAACGACACAGGAAGCAGTGATTTTGATTTCCAAGAGTACATCAAAAATCCCGGTATGGTGGTGATGATGATGATGATGAAGATGATGATAATGATATTATGAATATCTGATATTTGTAGCTCAATGAAGGGCTTTTCACACTGCACTTAGTCCAGGACTAAAATCGTTCTAAGAACCCTCTTTGCCCCAGGCTGAGGGAGCTGTTAGCCCTAAACTATAAGGCTTTCACACTCATACAATCCAGGTTTGCTGACCCTGCTCCAGAGCAGTGCCAGTGTGAAACGCGGCTAAGGTAAAAGCACAAAGCTAATAGAAGGGCAGTGTGAATCATATATCTCTGGATTTAGGTTAACCCTGGATTAACAGTGTGTGTGCCCTGGGCTAAGGTTAGTCCTGAGCTAAGGTTAGTCCTGGGCTAAGGTTAGCCTTGGGCTAAGGTCAGTCCTGGGCTAAGGTCAGTCCTGGACTAAGGTCAGTCCTGGGCTAAGGTTAGCCTTGGGCTAAGGTCAGTCCTGGGCTAAGGTCAGTCCTGGGCTAAGGTTAGCCTTGGGCTAAGGTCAGCCCTGGACTAAGGTCAGTCCTGGGCTAAGGTTAGCCTTGGGCTAAGGTCAGTCCTGGACTAAGGTCAGTCCTGGGCTAAGGTTAGCCTTGGGCTAAGGTCAGCCCTGGACTAAGGTCAGTCCTGGGCTAAGGTCAGTCCTGGGCTAAGGTCAGTCCTGAGCTAAGGTCAGTCCTGGGCTAAGGTCAGTCCTGGGCTAAGGTCAGTCCTGAGCTAAGGTTAGACCTGGGCTAAGGTCAGTCCTGGGCTAAGGTCAGTCCTGGGCTAAGGTCAGTCCTGAGCTAAGGTCAGCCCTGGGCTAAGGTCAGTCCTGGGCTAAGGTCAGTCCTGGGCTAAGGTCAGTCCTGGGCTAAGGTCAGCCCTGGGCTAAGGTTAGACCTGGGCTAAGGTCAGCCCTGGGCTAAGGTTAGTCCTGGGCTAAGGTTAGTCCTGGGCTAAGGTCAGTCCTGGGCTAAGGTCAGTCCTGGGTTAAGGTTAGTCCTGGGCTAAGGTCAGTCCTGGGCTAAGGTCAGTCCTGGGCTAAGGTCAGTCCTGGGCTAAGGTTAGTCCTGGGCTAAGGTCAGCCCTGGGCTAAGG
>NC_058122.1:30220000-30290000 GCF_914725855.1 Thunnus albacares
CAGGGCCTGTCTGTGCTGCGCTCATTCCGATTGGTCAGTGTGATATCAGCAGCAGCAGCATCATCATTACATCATCAACGGCAGCAGATTAATGATAATTTACCTGTCTCCCTGTCTCTCTCCCCGCCTGTCTCCCTACCTGTCTCCTGTCTCCTTACCTGTCTCCTGTCTCCTTACCTGTCTCCCTACCTGTCTCCCTACCTGTCTCCTGTCTCCCTACCTGTCTCCCTACCTGTCTCCTGTCTTCTGTCTCCCTACCTGTCTCCCTACCTGTCTCCTTACCTGTCTCCTGTCTCCTGTCTCCCTACCTGTCTCCCTACCTGTCTCCTGTCTTCTGTCTCCTTACCTGTCTCCTGTCTCCTTACCTGTCTCCTGTCTCCCTACCTGTCTCCTTACCTGTCTCCCTACCTGTCTCCTGTCTTCTGTCTCCTTACCTGTCTCTCTGCCTGTCTGCGGCCTGTCTCACCCCCAGATGCGAGTGTTTAAGTTGGCCAAGTCATGGCCGACCCTTAACATGCTGATAAAGATCATTGGGAACTCGGTGGGGGCCCTGGGGAACCTGACCCTGGTCCTGGCCATCATCGTCTTCATCTTCGCCGTGGTCGGCATGCAGCTGTTCGGGAAGAGCTACAAAGACTGTGTCTGTCGCATCTCAGCTGACTGCGAGCTTCCTCGCTGGCACATGAACGACTTCTTCCACGCTTTCCTCATCATCTTCAGGGTCCTGTGTGGCGAGTGGATAGAGACAATGTGGGATTGCATGGAGGTGGCGGGTCAGACCATGTGTCTGGTGGTCTTCATGTTGGTCATGGTCATCGGGAACCTGGTGGTGAGTCAGATCCAGGTCTGGGGTCAAAGGTCGGCATGAATGAGGCAGACAAGGGACCTGAACCAGTAACCAAGACGTCACTGTAAAATATCAGACTAGAAATCAACTAATATTTTGTCATTAACTAAGTTTTAGAATTTCAAGTTAATTCAAACTAATTTCAATACCATTTAGAACTCAGACTTATGAGTTCTTTTAACTTGAAATGATGAATGAATGAACTGCTGAGAGTTCACTCAGTTCATTTACATTATTTGCACATTTGCCAGCATTCAATTTAGTAGTGGGATAATACGGTACTATGAGCTCTTCAAGATATGATGGTGTCTGACCATTAAGGGCTTTGTAAGTTAGGAGAAGGATTTTAAATTCTATTCTAGATTTTACAGGAAGCCAATGCAGAGAAACTAAAATGGGAGAAATGTGGTCTCTTTTTCTAGTTTTAGTCAGAACACGTGCAGCTGCATTCTGGAGTTTGTTTAACTGATTGGTTTCATCAGGCTTCATTGATAAATATAATTGGGTGTCATCTGCGTAACAATGAACATTAATGGAGTGTTTCCTAATAATATAACCTAAAGGAAGTATATATAAGGTGAATAGAATTGGTCCAAGTACAGAACCTTGTGGAACTCCGTGTCTAACTTTTGCCTTCATGGAGGATTCATCATTAACATGTACAAACTGAAATCTGATAAATAGGACTTAAACCAGCTTAATGCAGTTCCTTTAATGCCAATTAAATGTTCCAGTCTCTGCAAAAGGATTTGATGGTCAATTGTGTCGAATGCAGCACTAAGATCTAACAGGACAAGTATAGAGACAAATCCTTTGTCTGATGCAGTTAGGAGGTCATTAGTGACTTTCACCAGTGCTGTCTCTGTGCTATGATGCCTCTAAATCCTGACTGAAAATCCTCAAATAAACTATTGTTATGTAGAAAGTCACATAACTGATTAGAGACTGCTTTCTCAAGGATCTTAGAGAGAAATGGAAGGTTAGATATAGGTCTATAATTGGCTAAAACACCTGAATCAAGAGTAGGCTTCTTAAGAAGAGGTTTAATTACAGCTACTTTAAAGGACTGTGGTACATAGCCTGTTACTAAAGACAGATTGATCATATCTAGTAAAGAAGTGCTCACTAAGGGTAAGGCTTCCTTAAGCAGCCTAGTTGGGATGGGATCTAAGAGACAGGTTGATGGTTTAGCTGAACAAATCATTGAAGTTAGTTCAGACAAGTCTACTGGAGAAAAACAGTCCAAATATATGTCAGGATTTACAGCTGTTTCTAAGGTTCCTGTGTTTGGGGAGAGAACGGTGCCTGTTGAGGGCAGGAGATGGTTCATTTTGTGAGTGGGATTATTTACACACTGAGAGAAGCCAGTTGAGTCTAATAATGAGATAAACACAGTACTGAGACTGTCATTATCAACGTCCACATGAATATTAAATCACCTACTATAATTACTTTATCTGTACTAAGGACTAAGTTTGATAAAAACTCTGAGATTCAGATCAGAGTTCAGAGTACGGACCAGGAGGACGGTTCACTGTAACACATAGAACTGGCTGTAAAGTTTTCCAGGTTGGCTGAGAGACTAAGAACAAGACTTTCTAATGAGTTATAATGAAGTTCAGGTCTAGAGTTGATAATTAGGCTGTGACTCCTCCTCCTCAGCCAGTGTCTGGAGGAATGTGAGTATTAATATGACTGGGAGGACTGGATTCATTTAGACTGACATGTTCTTCATGATGATCTGAGATTGGATCGTTTATTAAGTTCCTGAGACAATAAGCTTAAAGCTGCACGTCAGCAGCACAATTTCAAACATCTACCTGACCAGTTCAATAAATTAACAGATATAAATCCAACAAATGAAGGCGAGAGTTTATACAACATGCAATATTAAGTCCAGATTACTTTTGGTGGCGTTAGAACTATTTGTATTTGTTGACTTCACATATGTTGAAGTTGAAACAACAAGTTACATTTTACAGTCCTGAACCAGCAACCAAACCTGACATTTCTAAACCAGTCAAGGTCCTGAATCTGTTCCTGAGTCAGTCCCTAGATGTGTCCCTCTCCCTGGTTTCAGACTCTGTTCCTGGTCTGGTTTCAGGTCCTGAATCTGTTCCTGGCCCTGCTGCTGAGCTCGTTCAGCGGTGAAAATCTGGCGGCTCCAGAAGAAGACGGAGAAAACAATCTGCAGATCGCCATAAACCGGATCAACAGGGCTGTGGCCTGGGTGACGTCCTGGGTCCTGGATCACATCTGGGCTCTGCTGGGAAACAAGAACCTAAACCAGACTGGTAGGACCAGTCCTCCAACAGGACCAGGACTTTATTTTTTTTTTATCTTTCTGTGATTCTTCTTTCACAGATTTATAAGTGAATTAATTTTCTCTTGTAAATGTCGTTAGCAGTCGACAGCGACGAAGACGACAGGAAGGAGTTCTTGGCTTTGAACTCTGTGGCCTCAGACCAGCTGGGACCTGATGTCAAGGCCCTCAGCTGTAACCATGACAACCTGACCAGCAACTACCACAACATTGCCTCCCTGAGGGTCCCCATCGCTGAGGCCGAGTCTGACTTTGAGACGCCTGAAAATGAAGATGAGGACGATGAAGATGAAGAGGAAGTGGAAGAGGAAGAGGAAGAAGAGGAAGAGGAAGAAGAGGAGAAAGAAAATAACTCCCAAGTAAATCCTTTTCTGTTTTATTGCAACATTTCACCTGAAACTCAACTGTAGTGTCTGAAGTTATGGTGGGAAGATGTGTGCACTGGTGCACTCTGATGAATATTAGTTATTATTATTGAGCTTAATCTAATCTGTTAATTTGAACACAAACACAAACATAAATAAACACAAACAGAGGTGATCATGTGAGAAACAGACTGTTAGTGAGTTCTGCCTGAAATCTGTTTACTGTTTGTTCAGTGTGACGAGACGTCAGTTTGCAGCACCGTACAGAAACTTCCTGAAGTTCAGGAGGAAGAAACTGATGAAGATCGTGATCGAAACACACCTGTGGACTGCTGCACTGAGAGTACGAACACACACACACACACACACACACACACACAACACAAAGTATCGAAGAAAAACTTCAGATGTGGAGGATTTTATGGGGTACTTCTGTAAAAATCAGTAATCAATAAAAAGCTGTGTGTGTGTGTATGTGTGTGTGTGTGTGTATGTGTGTGTGTGTGTGTGTGTGTGTGTGTGTGTGTGTTTGTGTGTGTGTGTGTATCTGTGTGTATCTGTGTGTGTGTGTTTGATTTCAGAGTGCTACCTTTGCTGTCCCTGCCTGGACATAGACACGTCCCAGGGCAAAGGGAAGGTCTGGTCTAAGTTCAGGAGAACCTGTTTCTCCATCGTTGAACACAACTATTTTGAATCCTTCATCATCTTCATGATCCTGCTGAGCAGCGGAGCTCTGGTGAACTTCTATATATATATATATATATATATATATATATATATATATATATATATATATATATATATATATATATATATAATATTATTTTTATTTTATAAACTGTTATTTATAACTGTTATAAACTATGAATGTATATTGTTTTAACCGTGAACTCACTCAGAGTGGATCATACATCTTTAACCTGCCTCTGCATGTTGTAATATCAGTGCTCCGGGCTGCTGGTTGGATCAGATCATGTGACTGAGCAGGTCAGATCTGATTGGTTCTCAGCAATGTGTGCCGTGTGAGTACTAACCATTGAAGACAACATGGCCAACAGCAGACTGCTGGAAAACTAACCACAGGACTACTAACATGGCTGGCATAGCTAACAGTGGACTACAAATATGGCTGACAGTCTGACTACTAACACAGGTGAGTGACATAATGTTCTGGTGACATGAATCATTAACAATAACGTAAACAATAAATTAAATATTGTGGCCTCTCTTCTGTTGTCATGGAAACAAATGATCATCATCAAATTAGAATCCTGTTTCCCCAATCTGACCCAAACACGCGTTAACCACAGAGGAAGACATGTTGTTCAGTTACACGCAGACGTCAGGAGTGAAGTTCACTTGTCAACACTTCAGACAAACCTTCACTGGCCCGTCTGCATGTACAGTGGCCTCACAGCGGGCCCGATCCTGAGGTTGAGAAACTCTGAAGCTTGATTTACAGTAATAGAAGACTTTAACTGTTGAGGCGTGGATGGGGCAGCATGACACTACAGAATATCTGCACCATCAAGGACAGACATGAGCTCACAGCGCAGGAAACAATATCTGCCTCTGAGGTGGAGTCACGTATAAAAACAGCAAAGTATTGAAATAAAAATGACCAAAGTAAAGTACAAGTACCTGTAAATGTGCTGAGTGCAGTAGAGGAGAAGTACACTTACTCACCTGTGCAGGTGCTAACATGAGTGTGTGTGAACAGGCGTTTGAGGACGTCTACCTGGAGCAGCGCCCGGTCATAAAGACGCTGCTGGAGTACGCAGACCAGGTGTTCACCTACGTGTTCGTAGTCGAGATGGTTCTAAAGTGGGTCGCCTACGGATTCAAGACCTACTTCACCAACGCCTGGTGCTGGCTCGACTTCCTCATCGTAGATGTAAGAACACGATCAATAGCAGTGATTATTGGTAACATATTGATACTTCATGAATACCTGGTGTCAGGTTCATTAACCTGTAGTTACCATAGCAACAGGTTCTGTTAGCAACAGGTGTGCTGTCTGCAGGTGTCTCTGGTGTCTCTGACTGCCAACCTTCTGGGATTCTCTGAGCTGGGAGCCATCAAGTCTCTGAGGACGCTGAGAGCTCTGAGGCCCCTGAGGGCCCTGTCTCGCTTCGAGGGCATGAGGGTGAGACACCTGCCTGTCTCTCTCTCTGTCTGTCTGTCTGTCTGTCTGACTGTCTGTCTGACTGTCTGTCTGTCTGTCTGTCTGTCTGTCTGTCTGTCTGTCCACCTGTCTGTCTCTCTCTCTGTCTGACTGTCTGTCTGTCTGTCTGTCTGTCTCTCTCTCTGTCTGACTGTCTGTCTGTCCACCTGTCTGTCTCTCTCTCTGTCTGACTGTCTGACTGTCTGTCTGTCTGACTGTCTGTCTGTCTGTCTGTCTGTCCACCTGCCTGTCTCTCTCTCTGTCTGTCTGTCTGTCTGTCTGTCTGTCTGTCTGACTGTCTGACTGTCTGTCTGTCTGTCTGTCTGTCCACCTGTCTGTCTCTCTCTCTGTCTGTCTGTCTGTCTGTCTGTCTGTCTGTCTGTCTGTCTGTCCACCTGTCTGTCTCTCTCTCTGTCTGACTGTCTGTCTGTCTGTCTGTCTGTCTCTCTGTCTGTCTGTCTGTCTGACTGACTGTCCACCTGTCTGTCTCTCTCTCTGATTGTCCGCCTGCCTGTCTCTCTCTCTGTCTGTCTGTCTGTCTGTCTGTCTGTCTGACTGTCTGTCTGTCTGTCTGTCTGTCTGTCTGTCTGTCTGTCCACCTGTCTGTCTCTCTCTCTGTCTGTCTGTCTGTCTGACTGACTGTCCACCTGTCTGTCTCTCTCTCTGATTGTCCGCCTGTCTGTCTCTCTGTGTCCAGGTGGTAGGTGTAGTGCACTGAACTATCTGTCTCTCTCTCTGACTGTCCGCCTGCCTGTCTCTCTCTCTGTCTGTCTGACTGTCCACCTGTCTGTCTCTCTCTCTGTCTGTCTGTCTGTCTGTCTGTCTGTCTGTCTGTCTGTCTACCTCTCTGACTGTCCGCCTGTCTGTCTCTCTCTCTCTGACTGTCCACCTGTCTGTCTGTCTGTCTACCTCTCTGACTGTCCACCTGTCTGTCTCTCTCTCTGACTGTCCACCTGTCTGTCTCTCTCTCTGACTGTCTGTCTGTCTGACTGACTGTCCACCTGTCTGTCTCTCTCTCTGATTGTCCGCCTGCCTGTCTCTCTCTCTGTCTGTCTGTCTGTCTGTCTGTCTGTCTGACTGTCTGTCTGTCTGTCTGTCTGTCTGTCTGTCTGTCTGTCCACCTGTCTGTCTCTCTCTCTGTCTGTCTGTCTGTCTGACTGACTGTCCACCTGTCTGTCTCTCTCTCTGATTGTCCGCCTGTCTGTCTCTCTGTGTCCAGGTGGTAGGTGTAGTGCACTGAACTATCTGTCTCTCTCTCTGACTGTCCGCCTGCCTGTCTCTCTCTCTGTCTGTCTGACTGTCCACCTGTCTGTCTCTCTCTCTGTCTGTCTGTCTGTCTGTCTGTCTGTCTGTCTGTCTGTCTACCTCTCTGACTGTCCGCCTGTCTGTCTCTCTCTCTCTGACTGTCCACCTGTCTGTCTGTCTGTCTCTCTCTCTGACTGTCCACCTGTCTGTCTCTCTGTGTCCAGGTGGTAGGTGTAGTGCACTGACCTGTCTGTCTCTCTACCTGTGGTCAGGTGGTGGTGAACGCGCTGATTGGAGCGATCCCGTCCATCTTTAATGTGCTGCTCGTGTGTCTGATCTTCTGGTTGATCTTCAGCATCATGGGAGTCAATCTGTTTGCAGGAAAGTTTTATTATTGTTTCAACGAGACGGCAGAGGAGTATTTTCACCACGAAGACGTCAACAACAAGACCGAGTGTTTTGCACTGATTCAGCAAAACTTCACTGAAGTCCGCTGGAAGAACACGAAGGTTAACTACGACAACGTGGGGATGGGCTACCTGTCGCTGCTGCAAGTGGTCAGTGTGAACATGTGACTTCACAGTCAGACTTTTTATAGTTTGCTCACGTTCAAAGAATAATTTTTTCTCACAGGTTTAGTTTTGTCCACACTGTCTGAACAGAAACAGACATCCAGCATCATTTAAAATGTAATATTTAGTATCTTTGGATGTTTTAGGAACTTCATATGAAGTTCAGTGTGTTTGGAGTTTCTGTAAAGATGGAGAATGTTGAAGAGGTGAAACCTGTTCACACACTTGTTACAATCACGCTGTATGAACTGCGTCAGAGTGGACACAATTATGAAATCATTTGTTGTTCTGAATCTTTCAGAGTTTAAATACAAGCCGTTTGTTTTGGTGTGTTGTGGTGTTTTGAGCTGTTGGATCTCACCGTACGCAGACGACTGGACTCTTTATATCCAGTCTGTCTGAATTCAAATGACTGAATAAGTTTTGTTTCTGTCAGGCGACATTTAAAGGCTGGATGGACATCATGTACGCAGCTGTGGACTCCAGAGAGGTCAGTGCATCGACTGTTACCTGCTGCTACTGTTAATGGTTACCATGGTTACCATACTGTGTGTGTGTGTGTGTGTGTGTGCAGGTGGAGTCCCAGCCGGTGTACGAGGTCAACCTGTACATGTACCTGTACTTCGTCTGCTTCATCATCTTCGGCTCCTTCTTCACCCTCAACCTCTTCATCGGAGTCATCATCGACAACTTCAACCAGCAGAAAGCCAAGATATGTTTAATACTCAGACAGACAGACAGGCAGAGAGACAGACAGGCAGAGAGACAGACAGACAGACAGACAGACAGACAGACAGGCAGAGAGACAGACAGGCAGAGAGAGAGACAGACAGACAGACAGACAGACAGACAGACAGACAGGCAGAGAGACAGACAGGCAGAGAGAGAGACAGACAGACAGACAGACAGACAGACAGGCAGAGAGACAGACAGGCAGAGAGAGAGACAGACAGACAGACAGGCAGAGAGACAGACAGGCAGAGAGAGAGACAGACAGAGAGACAGACAGACAGACAGACAGACAGAGAGACAGACAGACAGACAGACAGACAGACAGACAGACAGACAGGCAGAGAGACAGACAGGCAGAGAGACAGACAGGCAGAGAGACAGACAGACAGGCAGAGAGACAGACAGACAGACAGACAGACAGACAGACAGAGAGACAGACAGACAGAGAGAGAGACAGACAGAGAGACAGACAGGCAGAGAGAGAGACAGACAGAGAGACAGACAGACAGACAGACAGACAGACAGACAGACAGACAGGCAGAGAGACAGACAGGCAGAGAGAGAGACAGACAGGCAGAGAGAGAGACAGACAGAGAGACAGACAGACAGACAGACAGACAGGCAGAGAGAGAGACAGACAGACAGACAGGCAGAGAGACAGACAGGCAGAGAGACAGACAGGCAGAGAGAGAGAGAGACAGACAGACAGACAGACAGACAGACAGACAGGCAGAGAGACAGACAGGCAGAGAGACAGACAGGCAGAGAGACAGACAGACAGACAGGCAGAGAGACAGACAGGCAGAGAGAGACAGACAGACAGACAGACAGACAGACAGGCAGAGAGACAGACAGACAGGCAGAGAGAGAGACAGACAGACAGACAGACAGACAGACAGACAGACAGGCAGAGAGAGAGACAGACAGGCAGAGAGAGAGACAGACAGACAGACAGGCAGAGAGAGAGACAGACAGACAGACAGGCAGAGAGAGAGACAGACAGAGAGACAGACAGACAGACAGACAGACAGACAGACAGACAGACAGAGAGACAGACAGACAGACAGACAGACAGAGAGACAGACAGACAGACAGAGAGACAGACAGACAGACAGACAGGCAGAGAGACAGACAGGCAGAGAGAGAGACAGACAGACAGACAGACAGACAGACAGACAGGCAGAGAGAGAGACAGGCAGAGAGAGAGACAGGCAGAGAGAGAGAGAGACAGACAGACAGACAGACAGACAGACAGACAGGCAGAGAGAGAGACAGGCAGAGAGAGAGACAGGCAGAGAGAGAGAGAGACAGACAGACAGACAGACAGACAGACAGACAGGCGGAGAGACAGACAGACAGACAGACAGACAGACAGACAGACAGAGAGACAGACAGACAGACAGACAGACAGACAGACAGACAGACAGACAGGCGGAGAGACAGACAGACAGACAGGCGGAGAGACAGACAGACAGACAGACAGACAGACAGACAGAGAGACAGACAGACAGACAGACAGACAGACAGACAGGCGGAGAGACAGACAGACAGACAGACAGACAGACAGACAGGCGGAGAGACAGACAGACAGACAGACAGACAGACAGACAGACAGACAGACAGACAGACAGACAGGCGGAGAGACAGACAGACAGACAGACAGACAGACAGACAGAGAGACAGACAGACAGACAGACAGGCAGGCGGGTAGGCAGACAGTCATAAATTGTTGTCTGTCTCTCAGTCAGTTAACTGTGTTTTCTTGTGTCTTTACTTGGGAGGAACAGATATTTTCATGACGGAGGAGCAGAAGAAATATTACAACGCCATGAAGAAACTGGGCTCCAAGAAACCTCAGAAACCGGTTCCACGACCCGAGGTCAGTCCCAGCGAGGTCACTTCCTGTCTGGAACTGTACATACAGGAACTAAACGTTGTCCGTTTTTCCTCTTCCTGTCTCACCAGAATAAGTTCCAGGCTCTGGTCTTTGACCTGGTGACCACACAGGTTTTTGACATCTTCATCATGGTGTTAATCTGCCTCAACATGGTGACGATGATGGTGGAGACGGACGAGCAGAGCCACGAGAAAGACGTCATCCTGTACTGGGTCAACCTCGTCTTCATCGTCTTCTTCACCACAGAGTGCATGCTGAAGATCATCGCGCTCCGGCATTACTACTTCGCCGTCGGCTGGAACATTTTTGACTTTGTGGTGGTCATTCTGTCCATCGTAGGTGAGTCGGTCGGTCGTCCTCTGATGATGTCATCATCTCGTCTGGTGATGTCATCGTCTGGTTAATTTTTTAAAATGTCTGCTTTTAATTCGAGTTTAAAAAGGCAATTAAAGAGAAGAAGAATGTGTGTTGAGATGTCTTCTTCTCCTCC
The DNA here is from genome assembly GCF_914725855.1 of Thunnus albacares. Lineage (NCBI taxonomy): Eukaryota > Metazoa > Chordata > Actinopteri > Scombriformes > Scombridae > Thunnus > Thunnus albacares. Next base: position 30,230,636 of record NC_058122.1, read on the forward strand.
GTCAGGCCTCCTCCTCGCTGACATCATAGAGAAGTACTTCGTCTCACCCACGCTCTTCCGCGTGATCCGATTGGCTCGTATCGGTCGGGTCCTTCGTCTCATTCGTGGGGCCAAGGGGATCCGGACGCTGCTCTTCGCCTTGATGATGTCACTTCCCGCCCTCTTCAACATCGGCCTTCTTCTCTTCCTCATCATGTTCATCTTCTCCATCTTTGGCATGTCGAACTTCGCCTACGTGAGGAAGGGCGCCATGATAGACGACATGTTTAACTTCGAGACGTTCGGGAACAGCATGATCTGTATGTTTATGATCACCACGTCGGCGGGATGGGACGGCATGCTCGTCCCCATCATGAACACGCCTCCGGACTGCGACCCCAACGTCGAAAACCCGGGAACGTTGGTCAGAGGAGATTGCGGCAGCCCGGGGGTCGGCATCGTCTTCTTCACCACCTACATCATCATGTCCTTCCTGGTGGTGGTCAACATGTACATCGCCATCATCCTGGAGAACTTCAACGTGGCCACGGAGGAGAGCAGCGACCCGCTGTGTGAGGACGACTTTGAGATGTTTTATGAAATCTGGGAGAAGTTCGACCCCGACGCGTCGCAGTTCATACAGTACAAGTGAGTCCCACCTGCATTAGACGCAAGTTATTATGGGTCATTATTGATCATTATTGATCTGATGTGTTCTACTAATAAATAATACATATAATACTAACTCTGATAAACTCGTGGACTCTCCTGTGCTCCGCAGTGAACTGTCAGATTTCTGCGACACTCTGCAGGAACCTCTGAGGATTCCCAAACCGAATACCATCAAACTGATCCGCATGGATCTGCCTCTGGTTCCTGGAGATAAGATCCACTGTCTGGACATCCTGCTGGCCCTCACTGCTCAGGTAACACCAGCTGATGCATGTGATGTTATGCTGTGTTGTGTTATGTTATTTTGTGTTATGATATATAGGATTTGCTATGTGTGCAGGTTCTGGGTGATTCAGGAGAGATGGACGCTCTCAAAGCCAGCATGGAGGAGAAGTTCATGACCAACAACCCCTCCAAGGTTTGAAATGGTTCTGTTCTGTTTTTCCTGTTATCTCAACCTCAGCTGGACCATTTCATACTTGACCTCACTGACTGATCATTTTAAGCTTTGCTTTTATATTCAGGATTTTACTAGTTAACTAGTTTCCTTCTTAACTTGTTGTCATTATTCTTCAGTTTATTTCTGTTTGTTCCCAGTAGAACATGAATGATGAGGATCCAACATCCAGATGGGGTGCAATAGTAACTAGTCTTCTTATTTTGCCTATTTTGATTTTTTTTACAGTCGTCTCACATGTTTACGATGTTTTTTTTGTTATTTTTTGCTTTTATGAGACTTTTACTTTGAAGTACAGGAATCAAAGACATGATGTTCATCAGAATGAATCAACAAACACAGAAAACAAAATCAGTAAAAACACTGTAAACTAGAACAATAATGTTTCCATGCAGATGTTCATCACAGCCTCCCAACAGCTCCGCTGATCACATGATTAACACGACAAGCTCTAACAAAGACCCTCAGACATTCCTGCAGCAGGTTCACTTCATCTGACCTTCATCTGACCTTCAGCAGCTCTGCATGATATTATGAGTAAAACCACAGTGATCCATCTGAGTTAATATTATTATGTTAATAGATTTACATTTCTCAAATTTTTCAGTTTAATTCAATTCAACTTTATTTATATAGAGCCAAATCGTAACAGGAATTATCTCAGGGGACGTTTGACTCAGAGCAGGTCTGGACTGCTGACGGACTTCATTCATTGTTTCATTCTTGTCGTTGCAAGAGAGAGACTGATGTATTGATTATCGGGTATCTTTATTTTTTATTTAACAAACCGTACTGAAGTATTACATTATTATTGTTACCTGCAGGTGTCATATGAACCAATCAGCAGCACCCTACGGAGGAAACAGGAAGAGGTGGCGGCGAGAGTGATCCAGAGAGCGTACAGGAAACACCTGCTGCTGCGGACGGTCAAACTGGCGTCCTACAAATACCGAGAGAAGACGGACGGACGACGAGACGAGGAGTTGCCCCCGGAGACAGAAGGCCTTCTCTGTAAACGGATCAATCTGCTATACGGAGACGGAGACGAGACGAGGACGGCGGCCGAGTCCGCGGACGCCGTCTCGGGTGTTTCAGATGAGGATCCGGCTCCTCCTGCCCGGGTGGAGCTCCAGAGTGAGTTTCTCCTCCACGCTGCGCCTCCACTCAACATGCCTGACTTCCTGCGCGATGAGAACGTTAGGGAGTCTATCGTCTGATTGCAGCTCTTTGCAGATGTTTAACATGTTGCTTCCTCTTCCTCTGCACTGTGGGACTGACCTGCGGACTGTTTCACGCCGGAGACGCAGAGACCACACAGCTAAAGCTCATCAGCTCCATGAACAAACGCTGCAGCTTTTATTCAACTGTGGGTCGGTCAGGTGGTCTTCTTCTGGCTTTGCACATGAAATGTTTTATGTTCTGTGTTTTTAATCTTCATCTCAACTTGCTGAAACACTGGATGTGATATTACACTTAATTTAAGCACTAATTCAGGTTATTAACAACACTTATCTAACAGTTATTATTATTTAATCAGTAATCTTTACACTATGACTCTCAGACCAGGTTCATGTTCAAAAGTTTGATCCACAGTGTGTTTTAACCTGTTCAGGAGCCGCTTATCAGAAAAGTCAAGATGACCAATCAGAGAGCGTCGCTGTCATGTGACGTTATTCAACTTCCTGCTCAAACTAAATGTAACTCTGTATTCAAACAATCGAACAAACCAGACGTGTGTTTGCTGCTCTGGTTTGTTGGATGAAGTTTATTTTCCAGCAAACTGATAAAAACGGATAAAAACCAGATAGCCAATGAGAGCGCAGCGTCTGAACAGATAAATGGATGAAGACGATGTTTGATTTTAGAACACGAGACTCAAATGAACTTTGAAGCAACTGCTGCCGGAGCTGAAGGAAAATACTTCATCAGTTACAGTTTGATTTAACTGAGTTTGCTAATATTTATCATCATCATCATAGAAATATATTACTCACAGTTCCTAATCCCTTCACTTTGCCAACGTTCATTCTGATTGGTCGATTCAGCTGCAGGTGAGCTGCATCAGCCAGAGCGCCAGGCTGTGATGACACAATGAGCCGGCCAATGGGAGCTTAGAATGGACTGGTTCAGAGCCAATCAGAGCTTGATCAGACTGACTTTAACACTGGCACCGGCGGGGGGTCATTTTTACTGCGCTGTAGCAACGTCAGCAATCACAAACATTTCATTTCTTGAAGCAGTTAAATAATGAGTAAGACTATTTAAAATTCAGTTTATGGGGTTTATTAAGGTTACAGTTTCATTACAGATCAAAAAGGTTGAATACATTTTAAAATTCATCAGTAAAGTGTCGACTACAACAAACAAATAACAAAATAAATAATTTAATTATTGTAGAAGAAGAACATTGAGTAAAAATAAAAAAAGAATTTTAGATAATGTGTTGTTTTATACTGGGAGTAAAGAAACACACACATGTAGACTGTCACTGTGCACGTTGTTTTGTTTTGTTGTTGTTTTTCTAGCTCGTGATATGGCAGCCTGCTTATCAAATGACCCCTCAGCAGTTCCAGGTATAAATGAGCTTTTTTATTCACTAGATGATTAATAAACCCATTTTAGGAAAAGTCCTGAACTGAGAGATACTCGGTTTCATTTTAACAGAGTTACATGCATTTGAAACGCCAGGCAGATAAAAACGAGCTCTGAGGGTCCATCTCAGGTCCAGGTCTGGACTGAAACCTGGTTTGACCTGAACTCTACCAAATGAAGGTAAAACAGGTGACTGACAGTGAAGTCGTCCAATAAAAACAAGCTGTGACCGCGATGTAAACGACAAACATTTATAACCTATAATAAATAAATCACACTGAAGCTACTTAGTCAACTAAGTAAAGAACTAAAAGAAAACATTTAAAAAATAAAGTTTCTCTGATTTGTGGATGAAACCTGACACAGAATCTACTGTGAGAAAAAGGTTGAGGCATCACTTTACAATAAGACCCTCACAGAACATTTATATATGGTTCATAATTATGCTATTAAAGGTTGTATCACTTTATAAATCATTAATAAACAATCATAAACAAGTTATAACAGTTTTCATACACTGATGCAGGCTCACTATTTAGCAAGATCAAGTTACTGCTTACTACTCATTAATCTTACTGTGAGGTATGAAACACCTGGAACGCTGTCGTAGAGAAGATACCGGCCAACATGAAGCATCACGTTATAGCAACAACTCGAGAGCTTATGTCATATCAACACCTGTGATAACGATGAGGACGGCTGCTGAAAACATCAAGGTCAACAATATTGCCAGAGGCTTAGTGTATGAATCAGGTAATCTGACATGTTAATTTGATATGCTGACGGTGGTTAAATGCGAGTAACAAATATATGATGAAGCTGACAGGTATAAAGCTGCTGATGAAGACAATAAGCTAAGTAACCAATGAGCTGTTGCCTTGTTTATCTAATGTGTTATAACAGCTTATCAATGATATATAAAGTGTCAACAACCTAATTAATAAACTATTTATGAATCATTTATAAAAAGGGTAGTCTTATTGTGAAGTGGCACCGAAGAGGATCATTAAAGATTGATTCTTCCTGCAGCTCTATTTTCTTTCTTTCTTTCTTGATCATTTTCTTAATGTCTTTATTGTCTCATTTCATGTACTTTTGTATATTTATCAGAGCAGTTAACATCACTTATTGTATTTTCAACAGAAGGAATATCGAGGTGAAGTCTGTGAACTGTAGCTTGTTGTTGCTAAGAAACAATCCCTTCATCTGATTGGTGGATGAGTGTCGAGATGTGACCTGAAAGCAAAGTGATTAAAGTTTGGATTCAGATTTTCCTGAAAATGTCTCTGCTTTCTTTCTTCAAGCTCCATTTACACCTGTACACCTGTATACCTGTATACCTGTACACCTGTACACCTGTACACCTGTATACCTGTATACCTGTACACCTGTACACCTGTACACCTGAACACCTGAACACCTGTACACCTGTATACCTGTACACCTGTACACCTGTGAACCTGTACACCTGTACACCTGTACACCTGTACACCTGTATACCTGTATACCTGTACACCTGTATACCTGTACACCTGTATACCTGTACACCTGTATACCTGTACACCTGTACACCTGTATACCTGTACACCTGTATACCTGTACACCTGTACACCTGTACACCTGTACACCTGAACACCTGAACACCTGTATACCTGTACACCTGTATACCTGTACACCTGTACACCTGTACACCTGTGAACCTGTACACCTGTACACCTGTATACCTGTACACCTGTATACCTGTACACCTGTACACCTGTATACCTGTACACCTTTACTGTGTTTCAGAACCATGAAATTATTTTGATATTATGTTTGATTCTTACTCTGTCCAAAATAAATCTGTTAATTTACGTTGTACCATACAGAACCTAGTGACCATTTTGATAACTACTTTTAAGATTTGATATACGTCACGCACTATTGTGGCGTAGATTCATTTAGATATTAATTTACAAGTGTGTTGTTTAGCTATGGTTTGATTACTAGGGTCATGTCGACTTTTCTTAATACTTCTTACAGATTAGAAAACGAAGGTATTGATTTTATTCCGTATGTATTTGTTTGGTCAATATTGCAGTTTCTAAGTGTTTTCCACTGGTTTTCATGATTTGTTTGGATTGATGACAGAAATGAGTGAATATCCAGCTTTCAAATATTCTAGGAAAAGTTATTCCCAGTCAGGTTGAAGTTTTCCTCACACAAAGAAATTAATTAGTGATCAGAGGCATTCACTCAAAACACGCCTCTGAGACTATAACAAGTTTTACAACTCTTTGTTTGGTGCATTTTGCCCATCATGGCGTTTCATTGTACTTTTTTTTTACGATGGCTGAGAGCTCCAGAAAAGAACCCTCGACTAAGAAGAAAGACTGAAACGCCTCAAACCACAGACCGAGTACCATTAGCCATTTGCCATATGAGTAATCAATTATTTTTGTAATCTCCTGTTTTTATCATGTAGTTAGATTTTTTTTTGGACTTTTCAAGACTTTTTGGTAGTTAGAGGTTCAACTCTGCAGCCTGCCATTGAACGCACCCTTGCTGTGTGTCTGCTGAGTGGACAGCTCGTCTGAGACCGTCCAGTGTTGGATTCGCTCTCCTGGGAAGTGCTGAACCGAAGTGTTTCACTAAACCTGCAGCAGTCTCACCTGGCTGTTGCCTCGGCAACCCAAAGATCACCAAGTCTGCTTCGCCATTGCTCGGCACTCTCAGAGAAGTTTGCCTCATCATCAGCCCTTCATCACCACAGAAACAAACCATCTGTCATGGGAGAGTTGATGCAAAGAGCTATTCAAAATTAAATTATTATTGGCTTTAGTTAGAGTCTCGGGCCGTGTGAATGTGTATTACGTGTGTGTGAATGTGTATTACGTGTGTGTGAATGTGTATTATGTGTGTGTGAATGTGTATTACATGTGTGAATGTGTATTACGTGTGTGTGAATGTGTATTACGTGTGTGTGAATGTGTATTATGTGTGTGTGAATGTGTATTACATGTGTGAATGTGTATTATGTGTGTGTGAATGTGTATTACGTGTGTGTGAATGTGTATTATGTGTATGTGAATGTGTATTACGTGCGTGTGAATGTGTATTACGCGTGTGTGAATGTGTATTATGTGAGTGTGAATGTGTATTACGCGTGTGTGAATGTGTATACGTGTGTGTGAATGTGTATTACGTGTATGTGAATGTGTATTACGTGTGTGTGAATGTGTATTATGTGTATGTGAATGTGTATTACGTGCGTGTGAATGTGTATTACGCGTGTGTGAATGTGTATTACGTGTGTGTGAATGTGTATTACGCGTGTGTGAATGTGTATTACGCGTATGTGAATGTGTATTATGTGTATGTGAATGTGTATTACGTGCGTGTGAATGTGTATTACGTGCGTGTGAATGTGTATTACGTGTGTGTGAATGTGTATACGCGTGTGAATGTGTATTATGTGAGTGTGAATGTGTATTACGCGTGTGTGAATGTGTATTATGTGTGTGTGAATGTGTATTACGTGTATGTGAATGTGTATTACGTGCGTGTGAATGTGTATTATGTGAGTGTGAATGTGTATTACGCGTGTGTGAATGTGTATTACGTGTGTGTGAATGTGTATTACGTGTATGTGAATGTGTATTACGTGCGTGTGAATGTGTATTACGTGTATGTGAATGTGTATTACGTGCGTGTGAATGTGTATTACATGTGTGTGAATGTGTATTACGTGTGTGTGAATGTGTATTACGTGTATGTGAATGTGTATTACGTGTGTGAATGTGTATTACGTGTGTGTGAATGTGTATTACGTGTGTGTGAATGTGTATTACGTGTGTGTGAATGTGTATTACGTGCGTGTGAATGTGTATTACGTGCGTGTGAATGTGTATTACGTGCGTGTGAATGTGTATTACGTGTGTGTGAATGTGTATTATGTGTATGTGAATGTGTATTACATGTGTGAATGTGTATTATGTGTGTGTGAATGTGTATTACGTGCGTGTGAATGTGTATTACATGTGTGAATGTGTATTATGTGTGTGTGAATGTGTATTACATGTGTGAATGTGTATTATGTGTGTGTGAATGTGTATTACGTGTGTGTGAATGTGTATTATGTGTATGTGAATGTGTATTACGTGCGTGTGAATGTGTATTACGCGTGTGTGAATGTGTATTATGTGAGTGTGAATGTGTATTACGCGTGTGTGAATGTGTATACGTGTGTGTGAATGTGTATTACGTGTATGTGAATGTGTATTACGTGTGTGTGAATGTGTATTATGTGTATGTGAATGTGTATTACGTGCGTGTGAATGTGTATTACGCGTGTGTGAATGTGTATTACGTGTGTGTGAATGTGTATTACGCGTATGTGAATGTGTATTACGCGTATGTGAATGTGTATTATGTGTATGTGAATGTGTATTACGTGCGTGTGAATGTGTATTACGTGCGTGTGAATGTGTATTACGTGTGTGTGAATGTGTATACGCGTGTGAATGTGTATTATGTGAGTGTGAATGTGTATTACGCGTGTGTGAATGTGTATTATGTGTGTGTGAATGTGTATTACGTGTATGTGAATGTGTATTACGTGCGTGTGAATGTGTATTACGCGTGTGTGAATGTGTATTACGTGAGTGTGAATGTGTATTACGCGTGTGTGAATGTGTATTACGTGTATGTGAATGTGTATTACGTGTGTGTGAATGTGTATTACGTGTATGTGAATGTGTATTACGTGTGTGTGAATGTGTATTACGTGTGTGTGAATGTGTATTACGTGTGTGTGAATGTGTATTACGTGTGTGTGAATGTGTATTACGTGTGTGTGAATGTGTATTACGCGTGTGTGAATGTGTATTACGTGTATGTGAATGTGTATTACGTGTGTGTGAATGTGTATTACGTGTATGTGAATGTGTATACGTGCGTGTGAATGTGTATTACGTGTGTGTGAATGTGTATTACGTGTGTGTGAATGTGTATTACGTGTATGTGAATGTGTATTACGCGTGTGTGAATGTGTATTACGTGTATGTGAATGTGTATTATGTGTGTGTGAATGTGTATTATGTGTGTGTGAATGTGTATTACATGTGTGAATGTGTATTATGTGTGTGTGAATGTGTATTACGTGTGTGTGAATGTGTATTATGTGTATGTGAATGTGTATTACGTGCGTGTGAATGTGTATTACGCGTGTGTGAATGTGTATTATGTGAGTGTGAATGTGTATTACGCGTGTGTGAATGTGTATACGTGTGTGTGAATGTGTATTACGTGTATGTGAATGTCTATTACGTGTGTGTGAATGTGTATTATGTGTATGTGAATGTGTATTACGTGCGTGTGAATGTGTATTACGCGCGTGTGAATGTGTATTACGTGAGTGTGAATGTGTATTACGCGTGTGTGAATGTGTATTATGTGTGTGTGAATGTGTATTACGTGTATGTGAATGTGTATTACGTGCGTGTGAATGTGTATTACGCGTGTGTGAATGTGTATTATGTGAGTGTGAATGTGTATTACGCGTGTGTGAATGTGTATTACGTGTGTGTGAATGTGTATTACGTGTGTGTGAATGTGTATTACGTGCGTGTGAATGTGTATTACGTGCGTGTGAATGTGTATTACGTGTGTGTGAATGTGTATTACGTGTATGTGAATGTGTATTACGTGTGTGTGAATGTGTATTACGTGTGTGTGAATGTGTATTACGTGCGTGTGAATGTGTATTACGTGCGTGTGAATGTGTATTACGTGCGTGTGAATGTGTATTACGTGTGTGTGAATGTGTATTATGTGTATGTGAATGTGTATTACGTGCGTGTGAATGTGTATTACGCGTGTGTGAATGTGTATTATGTGAGTGTGAATGTGTATTACGCGTGTGTGAATGTGTATTACGTGTATGTGAATGTGTATTACGTGTGTGTGAATGTGTATTACGTGTGTGTGAATGTGTATTATGTGTGTGTGAATGTGTATTACGTGTGTGTGAATGTGTATTATGAGTGAAGAAGTTTTGTTTGATTGTGATGCGTCTGTGATCTGAGCAGTGAATCTGTTTGTACCAGTCTGTGTGCAGCTGTCGCCCTCTGCTGGAAGAGATCTGACTTACAAATCTGTCAACATGAAACAGTGAATGTTTCCATCCGATGGAATAAAGCAACTTTCACCAACAATATGAGTTTGAAATTATTCATAAATAAACAATAAATAAACAATAATTTAGTGGATCAAACTGGAAGGGAACTGGGATGATGTAGGGAGGATGGACTGAGGGTCCAGGGGAGGGATGAAGGGATGAAGGGATGAGGAATGAGGGATGAAGGGATGAGGAATGAAGGGTGAGGAATGAAGGAATGAAGGGATGAAGGGATGATGTGAGTCATCTGAGGTGTTGAGAAGGATCTCCTGATCCATGTTTAAGGGACAGTTAAGCAGATCAATAAAGAATCGGCTCGGTCACAGGTCATGTGGAAACTAAGACAAAGGGGAAAGAACCGGAGAAGGTGTGCCTTAAGTACTACTTGTGCAGAAATAGGGAAGGTATGAGGCGTGGTCTTTGTTCCTGAACTTAATTATAAAACTTCATATGAAAACATTCATATTTCACTCGGTGGAAACCCAAAGTATATATATACCGTCATAAATACTTTGTTTCACGTATGTACTGTGTGTATGTGAGATACTGAATGAAAGGCCAGGGTCAGGATCAGGGTCAGGGTCAGGGTCAGGGTCAGGGTCAGGATCGGGGTCAGGGTCAGGGTCAGGGTCAGGGTCAGGATCAGGGTCAGGGTCAGGATCGGGGTCAGGATCGGGGATCACAGAGACGACTCACACCGTGATGCTCTGTCAGTACCAGCAGAGTCACCTGCACAGGTGGACTGTTTCATCAGAGCCATGTGTCACTGTTGCCATGGAGATAACATGATGGAGGTTTGTTAACATGAATGAGTTTGTATCTGCTGTCAGATAGCTGTGAATAATTAAACTGAGGAAAACTGTGTCAACAGGAAGGTCAGAGGCATAGATGCATCACACTGTTAATATACAAAACACCTCATAATGACACAAACACTCAGCAACAACACGTTTATCTCGTTAAGACTCAAAGAACTCATTAATGAATAAGTGACAGATGTGACAGAGGGTAAATGTCGGTGTGAGGGTTTGTAGTGTAGCGTGAGGAGTGATGTAGAGCCTGTGGGCAGACTGTAGGTCTCTGCTCTGCTATAACATGTAAATCTGCTGATCTCTGATTATAAACCTGTACTGTTTGTTAACAAGCTGTTTATCTATGAGCTTTTGGTTAATTAACAGTTTGTCAATAAGCGGTTTGGTAATTAGGAGTTTGTTAACCAGCTTTTTGTTAATAAGCTGTTTGTTAACGAGCTGCTTGTTAACGAGTTGTTTTGATGCCTCCTCGTTAACATGTATAGGTGTTGGTCTCTCGCTGGTCGTATTGATGTCATGGAGCGTTGAATGTATTCAGCTTCCTGTGCGATGTAACTGTGAATCTGACCTCAGATCAGTGACGGCTGTGAATAAATTCAGAACTGATTCTGAAAGCAGCAACGTGTGAATCTACAGAAAATACAAAGAACAGTGTAGATCTTTTCTTGTTACAGCAGATTAATGTATTTTGTCTCTGCTAATGTTTGAAAACTGTTCAGTTCAGATCTTTATTGTTTTTGCAGCAAGTGACATAAAAATGTACAAAAATAAAATAATAAAAACACAATGAAACAACTGAACCACGTCACACCTGTTTCACCGTCTTTACACCGTCTCCTAGTGTGTCAGGACTGATTTTAACATCTTATTGATGTTAAATAAAGGTTCCTCATGATTCCTCATTAGAAGATCCTCAGCCAGAGATCTTCGTCTGTTTCAGAAGCCCGTTCTCTTCAATCTGTGTACGAATAACACGACTTTAGCCAATCCTTCCCAGAGAAGTCATATCACATAATGTGACTTTCTTTCATTTTATGAGGTGATTTTTGTCTCAGTAGCAGGAGGCAGGTTGAGTGGATGGATAGATGATCAGCTGGCAGCAGGAGAGAACTGTTCAAGACCACCAACCAGACATCTTTACTGTTGTGTGCGGACGTCATGTCCAGCATTTATGACATTTTTACTGCATTTTAGTGTTTTAACCCAAACCATGATCCTCCCCTAATACTAACCAACTGGTTTTTGTGCCTAAACCAAATCAAGAGCATGAAATGACACACGAAAGGGTTAAAAATGCAGCTTCAATGGTTTCATCTATTTCATTATAAAATCTTAATTTAAGATAGATAATTTGTGGATTGTGTTGTTTTATTTATGGGATAAACCTGCTTCATATATATTCTACTGTTTGTGTGTGAATGTACTGATGGCTCTTCCTTCTCAACACGTCTCAGGAAGTCTCAGTTTTTCAGTTCGCCAATAAAACAAAAAAGGTCACATTAGGCTCAGTTTGTATGCGAGTCACATGTAAGAAGAAGACTAGGTAACCATAAACAAAAGTAATCATGTGACCAGAAAGTATATTTCACATTACTCAATCCATCTTGGACTCAAGCACATGGAGAGAGTCGGTCAGCAAAACAGACCAAAACAAAAGATTTTTGTCTTGTCAAGTGAATTCATCATGTTACTAAAGTCATCAGTCTTGTAGATCAGATTTGGACATTAATACATGTTAATTTAAATCAGAGTAAACTACAAAACAAGGTCATAAACTCAGCATAACTGTGGATCTGAGCCACTGTGTGAAACAGCTTTGTCAGAATGGAGGTAGTGGAGTAAAACATGCCAGTGATGTTGAGTCAACGACTCAATTTACCCCCAAAAACTATTTCCTGATACTCTAGAGACCAGAGACCCTGTTCATGTTTGATCCCTGTTACAAGTGTTACAATGTTGATGAATAAATACCTGATTGTTGACTAATGTTGAGTTTAAGCCACAAACAAACATGCTGCACATACAGCTGACATAAAGTGTCTCAGTAAGGTGATGGACCACATGAACAGCATCAGTACACCTTGTTATTGATTCTACAGTCTCTGAACTTTAGTGGAGGGATGAACACCGTTCTTCCTAAAGATCTTCCTCATGTGGTGTTGTGATGATGATGATGATGCAGAGCGCTGTCTAACACGTCAGCTGGGTTGAGATCTGTTGACTGTGAAGGTCATAACATGTGATTCACATCATTTAATCCTCATCAAACCATCCAGAGACCCCTCGTGTCCTCTGGATGGGGGCATCATGATCCTGGAAGAGACCACTCCCATCAGGATAAAGCTGATCACTCACAACTACTTTGTATTGATTAGCAGTGACCCTTCCCCAAACCCTGCCAGCATAACAGAGCCCCCAGACCCCCTCACTGTAGGGGTCCAGCATTCAGACCTGGACCAGGTTTTACTTTCATTCGTCACTCATCTGTTTACACAAAAGCACATTTACACACATTCTTTCTGTATCTAACACACAAAGATCACAGTTTAATCTTTACTGAAGATGTTGAGGTGACATGTAGAACAACAAGACACAAACATGTGGTTTTACTTACTAGTACATGTTTTTACCTTTGTTAAATTGATGGCATTAATAAAGTTCAAAATTATTCTTAATTTTATCATTAATTAGTTTGATTTTATGTAATTTCTATATCAGTATTTAATGGCAGCACTATTTACCCCATCCCCATACTCATTTACCCCTAGCTTGGGGTAGTTGTGCCATTGGACTTTTTTTGATCACTCATTGTTCTAAAACCATAATAATTAGATAACATGTTTTAATTCCCATGGGTACACAACAACCTGAGGTATATATATTAACTATTATTTGAAACAAATACACTTTCCTTTCATCAAATGTAAGAAGTGGCTCATGTTTCGCCGTTCTGCTGTATTCATGTTATGTAGAGCTCAGTGTCACAACAGCGTGAAAACAGTGGTTGTTTGTACGGTTCATGTTTCTGTTGATGAATTTAATCATCACGTTTTCTGCTATAAAACCACAAACTGAGCGGAGAACATCAGATCGCACTGAAGAACTGAGCTCAGATCAGATTAACCAGAACCAGAACTGAACCCAGACCAGCCATGGACAGAGGTAAGACCATCAGTTCTCTTCAGATAAAAATCATTTATTTACCTTTGATATAAACTTGTTTATCTTATTGTTTTCATTTTTTGTAAGGTATCGTGTGTTGTGCTCCTCCTGTTTGTCTCTTTATTATTGTTCATTCTGATGATTTCAGCTACAGACACAAATATCAAAAGTTCAGCTCTTTGTGGACATTTATGCTTTATTAATATCTGAAACTTTTCAGTTCCTCTTCATACTCATATATACATACATATATATATATATATATATATATATATGTATGTATAAATGTAAAGTCAAGAAACAGCCACCTGCACTAGATTAGTTAGATTGAGGGTGTTGTGAACAGTTTATAATTGGGTGGATCAGAAGAATGGCTATTTCATATTTGAAATTATATTTATACAAACATTATGTAGCCTAAAATGATGGCAGGTTGCAGCTTACTGGACCATATTCAAGGTCAAACAAGGACAATCAATAAATGAAACAGCCTATACATCAGAATATGATTTGGATAATTAAACCTGGTTAAACAGTGTTGAAGTTGAGGGCTGCTATTCTCAATAGTTTATTTAATAGTTTATACACACAGGTTGTAGTTGGAGCTGTTAGCCGATTATTTTAACCTACATTATCTCAAATCAAGGACCCCCCCCCCCCCCCCCCCCCCGAAGAAACATCATTCACCCTGTATGAGACAATGAGAGAAGAATTAGAATTAAAGCTGCTAGCAGCGATGCACAGGCCCTCACACCTCACATTTGTCAGAGTCAGCAGCAGCAGCTGTGGTATCACTACTGGAGGTCAGTTATTTCCTGTGTGCAGTAAGCTGGTGATGACTTTTTAGAAATTGTGTATACATTTAATGAACTATGTGTCATTTAGGTTTCACTTCCTGTTGTCCATAGACAATACTACATAAATGAAATAGTAATACAGCAATACTTTTACCAGAAGACAGCTGACATGGATATACATTTTCATGAATATTGGACTTTGTATGTAAAAGATAACTACCACTTCCTGCGTCCACTATGTGGTGCTAGAAAACATCCAATTAATTATATGTCATGTTGCTGTTTATCATGTGTAGAGCACACAATGGAATCTTCATGTAAATCGGATGACATTTGTCACATAAGACCGACTTCCTGTTGTCAGTAGATGGCGCCATGACTATGACTCAACATTGGCATGTACATGTGTTCAGGCCTGGACTGTCATCAAACATGAGACATTTGGGGCAGATTGGACGATGTGAAGTCAAGTTACAACAACTTCCTGTTTAATGCCCCAAACATGTTTTGGGCAAAATTCACCAGCACGTTACGCCAAGGGCATTCCATGAAAACTAAAAAGCTTCACAATTTAGTATCGCAAAGGTCTTTAGATATCACCTGCCAAATTTGAAGTCGCTTGGGTTAAATCTCTTGGAGGAGTTTGTTAAAATACGACACCTGTCAATGGCTTCACTTTGCGAAAAAAAAAAATGTTAAGTAGATTCAAAATGTCTGACTTCCTGTGGGGCTGGTTTGGCTCCAAGAGCCTTTCTTTAATTGTCTGGAGATGTTACATCTGCCCACCAAATTTCATACATACACGTCAAACTTCAAAGTGGGGGCTTTGACTTTGGGGGGCGCCCCTGAGCCATTTTGCTACACCCAAACCCAAGACCCATATCAGATGTCATGTGCAAAGCTTTGTGGGTTTCCGAGCACCCCTAGCACCTCGGAAATGCTAAAAGTAAAATGCAAACCCAATTCTAATACTAATCCAACAATGAACATAGGTACAAAGTTTCATGAGATTTTTTTTTTTTTTTTTTTGCATCCGAAAGGCCTCAAATGTGTTCATAAAATGAAAATTGACATACGAACTTCCTGTTGGGCAAAATGTGGAAAATCATGTTTTATGTTGAGAATGATGAACCCACTGAATTTCATGCACATCAGAGAAACTTTGTTCCAAAATGTCCCTGTGTTTGCGGTTGCTATGGAGCCCGATCACTACAGAACACACACTACAGAGCGTTCAAGCATCCTAAGCCCCTCAAAAATGTCATTTGCATACTAGATTAATAATACTACACAGCAGAGATCATTACATGGAGCGATGCAAAGTCTAAATAGGTAGAAGAAGTCGATATGAGTCACTTTCTCAGCGCTGAACATTTGACTCTGTTAATTTAGACACTGTTAAACACTGTTTTACATTCTGCACATGATGGTAAAATGCAGATTTGTAAATGCTAAGCAGCCTCTCACCTGTCTCACCTGTCTCACCTGTCTGTCTCTCTCAGTCTTTCTCTTGCTGTCAGTCCTGTCTCTGGGTGTCTCCTCTCAGCCAATCACAGACAGCCAGCGTCTGTTCTCCATCGCTGTCAGCAGAGTGCAACACCTCCACCTGCTCGCCCAGAGACTCTTCTCTGACTTTGTAAGTGTACGGAGGCTCGCAAGGACAAAAAGATAAGACTGAGACACAAAGATGATGAGTTCGACAGAGCAGAGGGTTCTAGGTTCTCTCTGTCTGTGTTATCTTGAAACATCATCGCACATTTCTGTTCTAATTATCATGTTCTCATATTTTCGTGTTCTCGTGTTCTCATATTAGGAGAGCTCTCTGCAGACAGAGGAGCAGCGTCAGCTCAACAAAATCTTCCTGCAGGATTTCTGCAACTCTGATTACATCATCAGCCCGATCGACAAGCATGAGACGCAACGCAGCTCTGTCAGTACAGTACTACACAGTACTACACAGTACTACACAGTACTACACAGCGCTACACAGCACTACACAGTACTACACAGCACTACACAGTACTACACAGTACTACACAGTACTACACAGTACTACACAGCACTACACAGTACTACACAGTACTACACAGTACTACACAGCACTACACAGTACTACACAGTACTACACAGCACTACACAGTACTACACAGCACTACACAGTACTACACAGTACTACACAGTACGACATTCTACTACACTAAAGTATACTGATCAATTGATTGGTTCTAGGTTCTGAAGCTGCTGTCAATCTCCTATCGATTGGTGGAATCGTGGGAGTTCCCCAGCCGTTCTCTGTCCGGAGGTTCTGCTCCAAGGAACCAGATCTCACCAAAACTGTCTGAACTGAAGACAGGAATCCACCTGCTGATCAGGGTGAACACACACACATACACACACACACTTATCAATCATATAGAGGGTAATTATCATCTGATAGAATCTGCTGTCAGTTTAATCTCTGAAAGTGACCTCAGTAAAGAATGAGAAGCTTCTAACGTTACCTGAATGTTGGCTGAATGTTAATAATAATAATGATAATAATGCATGTTGTTTATGGGGCCTTTCAAAACACTCAAACACACCTTACAAGACAGTTAAACACAAGCAGTGATGTATCAAGACATCATAAAATCAAACAAAGCTTTGATATACAATAATAAGTTAATAACATTCATAAGTATAAAATCATCAGTGTGGTGTAAACCATTGGAGTCAGGATCAGACCGATGGGATGGGATTCGAAGGTGGAGAGAGAGTTAATATTGTGAATGTCTAGTGGAGTCCTGGGGGAAGTGGGGGGAGGGGGGGGGCAGAAGGCTGAAGGCTCTAGACCCCATGGTACTCAAGCAGGCAGATGTGTAGTGAGTTGGATGGCAGAAGAGTATGGGAGTGTGTGTAGATATAAAGGAGTTTGGTGCTCAGTTATGCAGCTGCTGAAGAACAGGAGTGATATGATCAACAGAAGAATACAGGCAGCTGAACTCTGGACCAACTGAAGTTTATAAAGACCTGTATGAGGAAGCCCACAGAGGATAGAACTGCAGTAGTGAATATGAGATGTCATCAGGGTGTGAATGAGAATAGCAGTGCTGTTAGGTGGAAGATGATTAATATTGCGTATGTGGAAGTATGCAGACTGAGTAATATTGGTGATGTGTGCCTCAAAAGATAATTCGCTGTCCAAGATGACACCCACACTGTTAACCTGAGGGGAAGGAGGAACTGTGGAACTGTCAATAGTCAGAGCAAAACTCTCCAGCAGCCAAAGTAGATTTAGTGCCTATGAGGAAAACCTCAGTTTTGTTACGATTAAGTTTTGAGAAAGTTGTACGAGAACCAGTATTCTGAGGAATGATAGAAAAAGCTGGGTGTCATCTGCGTAGAAGTGAAATTGAATGCCAAATTCCTTGAACATATGGCCAAGAGGTAGAAGGTTAATAATAAATAGGATAGGGCCAAAAACAGAGCCCTGGGGGTTCAGAGCCCAGAGTCAGCTGCCTTCAAAGAGCTGTAGGTACCCACAGAGGGCGCTAAAGGAACATTATAACATGATATTTCTACAATTCTGTTGTCTTTAATAAAATTAAACTTGGTACACAAGTTCTCCATGAGACATACTGAACCACGGCACCAATAGCCCCACCTTGTGGCCATTGGTGAAACACCACCATACTACTTATTAACTGCCATATCTCTTTAATGTAATATTCCATGGTAACAAATTCAGCAGAGATATACAGATGGGGATGCTGAACAAGTCTGTAGCATTTGATACAATTTCACCTGAAGGTGGCGCTGCAAGATTTTAGAAAATTGCTGATGCACCCAAATTAACAAAAATGCAGTTCGGCTTCCAACTCTGCCAGTTTTACATTTCAGCTCTCAGCTGTTTGAAACAACATTCAGTTCAAATTTCTGCATTCTCGGCAACACTTTGCAGCTTATTTCAGCTGTCAGCATTCACACACATTTTCTGCAGGAAATGCATTTCTAGTGAAGCATGTGGTTATTGTACATTACCTGAATGTTAGCTTAATGTTGCCTGAATATTAGCTGAATATTAGCCTAATGTTAGCTGAATGTTATCTGAATATTAGCCGAATGTTAGCTGAATGTTAGCCAAATGTTAGCTGAATATTAGCCGAATGTTAGCTGAATGTTAGCCGAATGTTAGCTGAATATTAGCCGAATGTTAGCTGAATATTAGCCGAATGTTAGCTAAATGTTACCTGAATAGAGAAGCAGATCCAAACTGGACGCAGCTGTCAGATTGTTATTTAACTTCAGACATTTCATATTTTGAATCTGTCAGTCACATTTCACACACATATCAGTATAACCATCACATGTCTGACTCTGAGGTCACACATGATCATTACACACGATGTGAACACACTACACGCTATGTCTGATTATCCACCTGGTCCTGCAGGCCAATCAGGATGGAGCAGAGATGTTCGCTGACAGCTCTGCCCTCCAGCTCGCTCCGTATGGAAACTATTATCAAAGTCTGGGAGCTGACGAGTCACTGAGACGGAGCTACGAGCTGCTTGCCTGCTTCAAGAAGGACATGCACAAGGTGAGTGAGGGGGGGAGCGGGGGGGAGGAGGATGATGATGAAGGTGATGATGATGTCATTGATGATGTCTGTGTTTACAGGTGGAGACCTACCTGACGGTGGCTAAATGTCGACTCTCTCCAGAAGCTAACTGCACCCTGTAGCCCCGCCTCTCTGATGACGTCATCCTGTGTGTTCTGTAGCCCCGCCTCTCTGATGACGTCATCCTGTGTGTTCTGTAGCCCCGCCTCCATGTTCTCTTTGCTGGTTAGCATTAGCCTGTGATGGTTTTCTGATGTCATCATCAGATAAATAGTACAAGCTATGAACAGGAAGTGATGTCAGACTGTCGGCCTTTTCTCAGCATGTGAAATAAACTGCGCTGTGTTGCATTCAGCTGCGTCTCTGTGTGATGATTCATGTCATCTGTCTGAAACTCACCGGCAGCAGGTAAACAAAGAGCAGCCCAGATCTCTATCTATGTATATGTGTGTGTATGTATAGATGAGCAAGGAAACACCGTTAATAAAGTGAATACAGGTGATCAGAGATGTAATCAGGATGTTTCACATCAGACTCTGATCTGTTTGCTTCAACTGATTCTTCTCTTGATTCACTGATTAAATGTTTTTTCTTTGTCTTCACCGTGTAGGAAATTGTGCACTCAAAATGCTTTATGATTTTATGGGGGAATTATTGTGTGCAACTCCAACATGAAATTATTTGTCCAATGACATAACTCATATTAGAGTTGGTATAATAATAAGGAAATAGTCCTCCTTGTTGGCCACACAAGAGAGGTCAATTAGAATTATGATTGTTATTAATCGTAATTGTGATTTTGTGAGAGTATAAGGTCTTTTAAGGTTAAGGTTACTTAACACTACGACATTTTACAAACAAGACACAAGAGGCAAAGGGAAACTGGTGCACAAGGCTGTGGCTAGTGAATGATTTGAATGCATGATGCAGAGTTATCTATTGTGTAGCTGGTATGAGAGACCTGATAAACAGATGAGATGACTGTTACCTGAGAAGCAGCGAGTCAAATCAACGGTACAACAGCTTAGTTCTGAATTGCCAATTGAAGTTACAAATCATGATGCACCAGGGTTTAAGCACATTTTTGAAGGTTTTGTAGGAATACTTGTTTGCTCCCTGGGGCGGCTTCTTGTGGAGAATGGAGTCTGATGTGCTGGGGTGAGGAGCTGGAGTCTGGATCTTGTAATGATGAGTGAGTCAGCTGGTCAGAAGTTGAAGAGTTCCCATTGGAAGAGAGCTCCTGGTTCATGCTCTCTAGGCTTGATCCTCAACTCATGACTCTAGACTTTCGAGGTTTCACCTCCTGTTGCTCTGAGTCACATCTTCAAACTAGTAAAATGCAAACTTTCAACCGGAATGGCAGAAAGCAAGAAGACAAAGATAAAAGCAAGAAGAACCAGCAACCAGCAAAAAGCAGCCCAAAGCAGCAGCAAGTCTCAGATAAGACACTGTCTCAAAGGTTTGGTCTGCCTGCCCAGAAGGTGCATCCTAGCCAGTCCCGGGGGTTGCAGAGTTCTGAGGGAGCAGAGTCATCACACAACATCAACAGGTGACTGAACAACCACTCAATTAAAAACGAATGAATGAGTGAGTCCAGACAGCTCACTGTAACTTCAACAAGCAAACTAACGTTACCGACAACACATTATATATATATATATATATATAATGTGCTGCATTCTTGTTAAAGAGATAAAAAAACACAAAAAAGCCACACAGAGACATTTAACCATCAGAGATGAAATTAGCAACCAAAGAGACAGAGAGAGAGAAGCTGTATCTGACTCACATTATCTGATGTCTTCTTCTTTCTATCATGGAGATGAAGTATTCATGTCATAACGTCCATTTGTAGCTGTTGGTCATCTTGTTTGTTAGTTAACAGAACTTTATGGCTGCTGCTTAACCAGTCTGATATCATTAGCAACAATGACAAACAAGCTAACTCTCCTGGTTGTTTCTCCAGTTGCTTCTCTCTCCAGCCTCCCCGGCAGCGTCCTGCTGCTGCTGCGCTGCACAGACCAGATACTTTCTCCCGCTAGCTTAACAACAGTCCTTAACAGTCCTTCCATGGATGTATAAAGAGTCCTTCAGGCTGCTACAACAAGCCAGCTGTTGCGTTGGCTAATGTAAGGAGCTATCTACTGCTGCTACTCTGCCTTACAGTGGAGAGAATTGAAGATGAATTCTGGAAACTATCATTGGACCAACTCGATGTCAATATTGCATTCTGGTTGTTGATTGGTTAGGGAGGACAGCCTCCCTTGGAGCATCATTTTACGTGTCATGGCCAATCACAGATTAGCATGAAAAAAAATGAAAATGAGTCCAATGTAAGAGATCCCGCCCTGCGGAGGTCAGCAGGCACCCATCCTCCTCTGTCCCCCACTCCACCCCCACCAATTGCACCCCCCCCACCAGCCTCCACTGCTCTCCACCAACTCCTGCACTGTTTAACCAACCAGGTGTTCCACATGAAGCTCATCAGGTGAACAGAGGTAGAACAGGTGAGTCTGCAGCGTCCATAAGACAGGAAGACGGGTAGAGAGAGAGGACTGTACATTACAGAAAAAACACACACAAAGATATGATTTCTTTCTTTAATTTTAAGTGCTATAAATAAAATGCCTTGCAGGACCTTTAACCTGGTCTTTATCACTGGTCCGTCTCCATTCACACCTGAGTTTATGTTCCTGATTCACCTGGACAGGTTCTCTGTATTTTATTACATTAAATGAGTTTCGCAGTCTTCACATGAGAACATGAAGATGAGCATCATGTTGTCTTCGTTATGAGGAGTTACAGTTTTCTCTGTGGCCACCAGGCGGCGACAGCTTTACATTCATCTCGCCAGCAGCGGCTTCGGCTTTTCCCGTCAGACAGTCGTTCAGTTCCGCCCCGGCCCTCCGTGCTCCTCGGTATTCTTCGGCGGAGTTCGGCTGGTAACGGTCGGTGTGTTCAAATCTTCGGCTGCAGCTCCTCCTGGAGACTGAAGTAAAGAAAGAGCCGAACAGACGACAGGATCAGATAGACGGAGCCTCTGAGCGGAATGACGGTGCTGCAGGAACCTGTCCAGGTAAAATAACATCTTCAGCTCGTTGTCATGAGCGGGAAGTCGAGTATTTATGAAGCCCGTGCTGCCTTCTCCGTCCCGGCCTCAGCGGCTGCTCCGGTCCGCGATGTGAGCGCTTTCCCCCGCCGCAGGCCCCGCAGCCCGCCGCCAGTAACACGGAGCGTTTTATCGGTGTTATTAGTGTTCAAAACCCGATTATTACCGTGAGGTCGGTCCCGTCAGGAGCCCGGACGGTTCAAGGCTTTAACACGATGCTAGTTCGTCAGCTAACGTCAGCTGGTTGCAGTTCAGAGAGGTCATGCCAGACTTCGGTTAAAAATCCGTGATTTTAAGGTTTCTGTTGGTTTCGGTTAACGTAGAAACAACATGGAACAACTCTTGTGACCTTTTATGACTTGTTTGGTTCCGCTCATCGCTTCGGTGTAGATCCATTACAACTGTTATGATTTGCTTTAAAAATAAATCTACATACATGTAGCATGTTAGTCTCACGGTCCTCCTGCAGTCACATCGCGCCGCAGCACCAACATCATTAAAGTTTATTTCCTTCCGAAACAAATTGAGTCTTGTTGAGTTTATGTGAGCCGAATTTATTAATTATTTAGATAGTATTGATTGGTTAAAGATGTGTGAGTTTGTGCTGATCACATATGCGATATCAAAGTGGTAGATTTCAAATGGAGTTTCGTATTACTGGCGTTGCTTGTAGTGAAATGCTAACAGTGTCGTTCTGTTAGCCGCTAACGCGATGGCTAACCTTTAGCTTTAGCTTCAGTCAGCAGAAACCCAACTCTAAAGTTCATACGTAAACCTTAACGGGTTTAGTAAGACTTTATTTAGTTTGTAATCAAAGTCTGAGTCCAGACCAGTCGTAGCAGTCAGGCTAAAGTTAGCCAACAACTGGCTAGCCTCTTGTTGCTCAGGCTAACCAGCAGCCAGCTGCCGGCTAACATGAACAGGAGCTAACAGCTGGTTAGCTGCCATGTCAGAGTCTGTTTGTTTACAGCCAGTATATCGCAGGTATGTCTGAGACGAGTTTCTCACGGTATCTGCACCCTACAATGATAAAGTGTTCACGTGCAGTTCATCTGACATCACATAAAGAACGCGTGATCAGTTTTTACAAGAAATAATAACACATTTAATTTGTACCGCACTTTTCATTCATAGTGAAACTCCAAGTGCTACAGTCTTAATAACATGGAACACACAACATAAAGAAAATAATAAGAGCTCAGATGAAAAAGTTTTCCTGAATAGAAAGTTTTTAAGATAATAATTTATTAGTTGCAGTGTTACAGCAACTTTTACAGCAATCTAACAACAAGCCTCATTAGGCCTTTAATAAAGAGTCTGTGCTGAGCAAAGATCTTGTCCACACTGATACTTAACCTGTCCGATCACTTACCTGCTGTATGTAAACTACAGTAACCAGCTGATCACAGGTGGAAACAGCTGATCACAGGTGGAAACAGCTGATCACAGGTGACACACTGTCAGGTTTTCTGGCCTGTAATCTGATTTCAGTCACTGTGTTTCAGGATATATAATTACTCAGCTTGTTCATTAACATCTGCGTACTGATTATTTCTGTTGTCAGTTATTATATTACTATAATATTATTTATAGTATGCTTTTCCAAGCTGAGCTGGTTCCATCAGTATTAAATGTCAGAAACTCACTTCTTCTCTGATAAATGTTCAGTTCAATTCAACTTTATTGATATAGCGCCAAATCATAACAGAAGTCATCTCAGGGCTCTTTTCACATAGAGCAGGTCTGAACTGTACTCTTTGTTGTTGATATTTGTGATCTGACAGCAGATCTGTAATTTAGTGTCGATGATATCCTGACAGTGCAGAAACACGTTTGTCTGAGACCTGTGACATCAGAGTCCCACCTGTGATGAAGATGATGAACCTGACAGTCTCTCTGCAGGTTAAACCAAGTGTCTCCAGGTGTGAATGAAAGCTTTAATCTGTGATCAGACTGTAAACAACATCCAGGACTGTGGCAGTGTTTCTGTTAACCCTCCTCATATCCACACATGCACTGCATGTTGGATTACATCTGGTCACATCCACGAGGTAGCGCTGTTGAGTCCTACCGGTCTGTGACATCACCAACTCAGCTTCAACACACCTGTACCTGACCGTCCTGTGACATCACCAACTCAGCTTCAACACACCTGTACCTGACCGTCCTGTGACATCACCAAATCAGCTCAAAGCTCCACTAACAGACTTTCTCAGAAGAAAAAGTAACTTCATAAACAGTGAGATGCAGTCAGTTGTTCATTCTATAATGTGGCTATAATAAAAATCCACAGTATGTACACACTGTGTATATACAGAACCAGTCAAAAGTTTGGATACACCAACTCATTCCAGGGTTTTCTTTATTTCGTAGTATTTTTTACACTGTAGAACAATACTGACGATATCACAACTATAACGTGTGGAATTATGTAGTAAACGAAGTGCTGAACAAACCAGATTCCTCGGAGTCGTCACTGTTTGCCTTGATGACAGTTTTGCCGATGTTGATAATATCTGAACCAGCTTCATGAGGTTGTCACCTGGGTGGGTTTCAGTGAACAGGTGTGCCTCCTCAGAAGTTAACTGATGGAATTTCTCTCCTTCTTAATGTGTTTGAGAGCCTCAGTTGTGTTGTGCTGAGGTCAGCAGCACTTTTCCACTACTGTAGTAATCCATGAACCGCTCAGCTAAGTAAAGAGAAACAACAGTCCGTCATTACTTTAAGACATGAAGGTCAGTCAGTCTGGAACATTTCAGCAATGAAAGTTCCTGAAAGTGCCATCAAACACTGTTCTGAAATTGGTTCTCATGAGGTCTAACCATAACCCTGACCAGGCCTAACCCTAACCCTAACCCTGACCATAACCCTGACCAGGTCTAACCCTAACCCTGACCAGGCCTAACCCTAACCCTGACCATAACCCTGACCAGGCCTAACTATAACCAACATGATGGACAACCTGTCTGTGTCTGTGTGTGTTCAGGCTGCAGTGTGGCAGGCTCTGAACCACTACGCCTACCTGGACGCTGTTTTCCTCGCTGAGAGACTCTACGCTGAAGGTAACACCTGTCTGTCTACCTGTCTGTCTGTCAGTGAGGTCGGAGGAGGCTCTCTACCTGTTGGCCACGTTAACCTGTCTGTCTACCTGTCTGTCTGTCTGTCAGTGAGGTCGGAGGAGGCTCTCTACCTGTTGGCCACATGTTATTACCGATCGGGGAAGCCTTATAAGGCGTACCGGCTGCTGAAGGCTCACAGCTGCTCCACACCGCAGGTTCGATTCCTGTTGGCCAAGTGCTGTGTCGAGCTCAGCAAGTAAGAACACACACACACATACACAAACACACACACACACACATACACAAACACAAACACACACACACACACAGAGTTATAATAGTAGAAAGGTTTTGTAGTTAAGTCAGTGTTTCCTTTAGGAGTTTTCCAGCAGCGGGGCTTTTGTGTGCCAGTGAGAACTTAAAACTAGCTTAGAACTGTTCTAGACAGGTTTATTCATGTTCACAGTCATGATATGTTAATTTACAGAAAGACTCTGGAGGCCCAGACAGCTGTTGCTATAATAAATGTTTGAATGTCTCCACACAGTAAATGTACACTGTTTATTGCACTGCTTCCAATAATAGATAATATCTGAAACAGTTTCTACTTTACCTGTAGCTATAACGGGTCGTAAATGACACACTGAGTACTGGTAAGGTACTCCAATTTGACACAACTGAATGATGGATATTTATATTTCACTAATGTAAAGTTTCTCCCAAAAATTCATGCTGAACACTAAATTGACTCAAATTATAGATAAGGCAGTCCACCCTAAGTTAGCCTGCTCCGGCTAGGCTAACGTGTTGTTGCTAACTTGGGGCTAACCCCCTTTGATAGATTAATATTTTCTTGGTCTTGAGGAGCTGCAGCATTTATTAACTGACAGACTGTAGTCTGTACTGTACTGCAGATTGACGACTTACTGCTAACCTTTTCCTCTGCTCACATTCACCATCATTTTTCTTCCACTCGCTCAACTACACACACTCATTTACACACTCACTGCACACACACTACAGGCACTGCCGTATTCCAGGACTATGCTACTCTCGTACCTTTCATGTAGATGTCCTTTGAAGAATGAAGAGATGGAGGATGACTCAAAACAATTCCACAATAACGTTGTTATTGTGCTCGCACAGTGTGCGAGTGAAAATCATTATTAGCCCATTGATATTAATGATCATGTGAAATTTTAGCAGCAGAGCTCACAGTTTTGCAGTGGCAGTGCACTGTTCACTGTACGCTGTTCACTGTACGCTGTTCACTGTATGCTGTTCACTGTACACTGTTCACTGTACGCTGTTCACTGTATGCTGTTCACTGTACGCTGTTCACTGTATGCTGTTCACTGT
The DNA here is from genome assembly GCF_914725855.1 of Thunnus albacares. Classification (NCBI taxonomy): domain Eukaryota; kingdom Metazoa; phylum Chordata; class Actinopteri; order Scombriformes; family Scombridae; genus Thunnus; species Thunnus albacares. The sequence goes on from NC_058122.1 coordinate 30,257,391, forward strand.
ACGCTGTTCACTGTACGCTGTTCACTGTACGCTGTACACTGTTCACTGTACACTGTTCACTGTACGCTGTTCACTGTACGCTGTTCACTGTACGCTGCTCGCTGTTCATTGTACACTGTTCACTGTACGCTGTTCACTGTACGCTGTTCACTGTACGCTGTACGCTGCTCGCTGTTCGCTGTACGCTGTTCACTGTACACTGTTCACTGTACACTGTACGCTGTTCACTGTACGCTGTTCACTGTACGCTGTTCACTGTACACTGTTCGCTGTACGCTGTTCACTGTACACTGTACGCTGTTCACTGTACGCTGTTCACTGTACACTGTTCGCTGTACGCTGTACGCTGTTCACTGTACGCTGTTCACTGTACGCTGTTCACTGTACGCTGTTCACTGTACGCTGTACACTGTTCACTGTACACTGTACGCTGTTCATTGTACGCTGTTCACTGTACGCTGTACGCTGTTCATTGTACGCTGTTCACTGTACGCTGTTCACTGTACGCTGTTCGCTGTACGCTGCTCGCTGTACGCTGTTCGCTGTACGCTGTTCGCTGTACGCTGCTCGCTGTACGCTGCTCGCTGTTCGCTGTACGCTGTTCACTGTACACTGTACGCTGTTCACTGTACACTGTACACTGTACGCTGTTCATTGTACACTGTTCACTGTACACTGTTCACTGTACGCTGTTCACTGTACGCTGCTCGCTGTTCATTGTACACTGTTCACTGTACGCTGTTCACTGTACGCTGTTCACTGTTCGCTGTACGCTGTACGCTGCTCGCTGTACGCTGTTCACTGTACACTGTTCACTGTACGCTGTTCACTGTACGCTGTTCACTGTACACTGTTCGCTGTACGCTGTTCACTGTTCACTGTACGCTGTTCACTGTACGCTGTTCACTGTACGCTGCTCGCTGTTCATTGTACACTGTTCACTGTACACTGTTCACTGTACGCTGTTCGCTGTACGCTGTTCACTGTACACTGTACGCTGTTCACTGTACGCTGTTCGCTGTACACTGTTCGCTGTACGCTGTTCACTGTACGCTGTTCACTGTACGCTGTTCACTGTACACTGTTCACTGTACGCTGTACACTGTTCACTGTACACTGTACGCTGTTCATTGTACACTGTTCACTGTATGCTGTTCACTGTACACTGTTCATTGTACACTGTTCACTGTACGCTGCTCACTGTACACTGTTCATTGTACGCTGTACACTGTTCACTGTACACTGTACACTGTTCATTGTACGCTGTACACTGTTCACTGTACACTGTACACTGTTCATTGTACGCTGTTCATTGTACACTGTTCACTGTTCACTGTACGCTGTTCACTGTACACTGTTCACTGTACGCTGCTCACTGTACACTGTTCATTGTACGCTGTACACTGTTCACTGTACACTGTACGCTGTTCACTGTACGCTGTTCACTGTACACTGTTCATTGTACGCTGTACACTGTTCACTGTACACTGTACGCTGTTCATTGTACACTGTTCACTGTACGCTGTACACTGTTCATTGTACGCTGTACACTGTTCACTGTACGCTGTTCACTGTACGCTGTTCATTGTACACTGTTCACTGTACGCTGTTCACTGTACGCTGTTCACTGTACACTGTTCATTGTACACTGTTCATTGTACGCTGTTCACTGTACGCTGTTCACTGTACGCTGTTCATTGTACACTGTACACTGTTCACTGTACGCTGTTCACTGTACGCTGTTCATTGTACACTGTACGCTGTTCACTGTATACTGTTCACTGTACGCTGTTCACTGTATACTGTTCACTGTACGCTGTTCACTGTATACTGTTCACTGTACGCTGTTCATTGTACGCTGTTCATTGTACACTGTTCACTGTACGCTGTTCACTGTACGCTGTTCATTGTACACTGTACACTGTTCACTGTACGCTGTTCACTGTACGCTGTTCATTGTACACTGTACGCTGTTCACTGTATACTGTTCACTGTACGCTGTTCACTGTATACTGTTCACTGTACGCTGTTCACTGTACGCTGTTCATTGTACACTGTTCAGCTAATTAATATCAGGCCTGATCTCCTTATTGAGACCTTCAGAATAACGTTTCATACTGTTGAACTGCTCTCAGATTTTTGGAAAGACGGCAGGTCAGTAAACAGCTTTCCTCTGTCGTCTCTCAGCTGCTGCTGCTCAGCTTAAAGTCTACGACAGTTCAACTTCTTTTAAGATATTTAGCTAATTAGAATCACTCGTTACATACAGTGAGCATTTTCTTTTAAGCATACAAGCTCTGTATGTCTGTGAAACAGTGCTGTGGGTGAGCAATTTAACGTTCGGCTTGATAATAGTTTAATAAATTTCTCGAACCGTTTACTTTTCTGGGGGATTTTGTTGAACTTCTGGCAGCAAGCAGTCGAAGTCGACTCCAATATAACCTGAAGTCTGTTTGATGGAGCTCAGCCCGGCTCGGTGAGGAGAGCATCTCTCACCACCAGCTCCAGTCAGCTGCTTAAAGAGTGCGTTCATCATGACGGCGGCGCTGTTGAAATACGGAGTAATTACTGATAATCGAGGTTTTATATGCGACTTGTTCATAATGTAACTGCTGCTCCCATGTTTTTGTCTGTCTGTCTGATTACCTGACTGTCTCTCAGGCTGGCTGAAGGAGAACAGGTTCTGATTGGTGGAGTGCTAAACAAACAGAAGAGTCAAGATGACATCATCACTGAGTTTGGAGACTCCGCCTCCTTCACGCTGTCATTACTGGGACACATTTACTGGTAATTAACAGCTCCTCCCAGTCTGTTTCCGGTGTTAATGATATAAGACATACTGATGTCTGTCTGTCTGTCTGTGTGTCTGAGCAGTAAGACAGATCGTGTCACTAAAGGCGCAGAGTGTTTCCAGAGAAGTTTAACTCTCAACCCGTTCCTCTGGTCGCCTTTTCAAAACCTCTGTCACCTAGGTAACACACACACACACACACACACACACACACACACACACACACGCACACGCACACACACGCACAAAACCACATCATCATCATGACTTTGAAGACTTTACTGATACTGGTTTCTGTTCCAGGAGAGAAACCAGATCCAGACCAGGTCTTCAGGTTGTCCTCTCTTCAGAACTCCTCTATAGCCCCGCCCCCTCCACCTGTTAGCCCCGCCCAGAACTCTTCCCACCGCCTAGACACCGCCCTTATGGAGACGCCACAGGACACACTGGTACAGAATCACAATCAGATTTTTGATTAGTAGTTTTGCATATGTCAGATTACTGTGGTCTGGTAATCAGATTATTGATGGTCTCAGTCTGGTAATCAGATTACTGATGGTCTCAGTCTGGTAATCAGATTACTGATGGTCTCAGTCTGGTAATCAGATTATTGATGGTCTCAGTCTGGTAATCAGATTATTGATGGTCTCAGTCTGGTAATCAGATTATTGATGGTCTCAGTCTGGTAATCAGATTATTGATGGTCTCAGTCTAATAATCGGTTTACCTTTTTCCTCTTCAGGAGTTAAATCGTTTGAATCTAGAATCATCAAATGGAAAGCTGACTTCTGATTTGTCGGTTTCCTACATTGACTCCTCCCTCATCTCCTCGGAGACTGGCTCCCTATTGGGTAGTACTGTTTCCATGGCGTCAGCCGGCTCCTTATTGGCTAAACAGAACAAGCCTAAGAGTGGGCGGAGTTTACTGGGAGGACCTGCTGCACTTAGTCCACTAACGCCCAGGTAAGTTATTTAACAATACCTGCACAGGTGGAAGTGTGTTATCCTCGTCATTATACATAATACTGTGTGTGTGTGTGTGTGTGTGTGTGTGTGTAGTTTTGGCATCCTGCCCCTGGAGCCCAGCCCTGGAGACCCCACATATCTACAGAACTATTCAGCTACCATGGAAACACAATCTACAGCCCCCAGCAAGAAGGTACACACTAACTACACACACACACACACACACACACACACACACTCCTCACCTGTCTGTCTCTCCTCTCCTGTCTGTCTCTCCCCTCCTGTCTGTCTCTCCTCACCTGTCTGTCTCTCCTCACCTGTCTGCCTCTCTCTCTCCTCTCCTGTCTGTCTCTCCTCTCCTGTCTGTCTCTCCTCACCTGTCTGTCTCTCCTCACCTGTCTGTCTCTCCTCACCTGTCTGTCTCTCTCAGTCTGTCTCCAGGATCAGTCAGTCAAAGTCTGTCTTCAGTCAGAGTGGAAACAGCAGAGATGTTCTGCCCATCCCCTTCAACCAATCACAGACCTCTGCTCCTCACACCAGGTAACTAAACTAAACGATGCTTCTTGACAATAAATCTTATACTGTTGGAAAGTCTGTTTATTTCCCTTTTAAATGGAGCCACATTCGTAAGGAACATGCATTTGTGGGATGAGCAGCAGAGCTGAGTATGTTGGTTGCGCCCATGAAAAATTTGCCAAATCTTCTCTGCCGATGCCACTATGTAGGCTATTAAAGATGAATGAGAATCAATGAACAATCAATGCACACTTATTTCCCTTCAGCCGCCTGTGAAGACGTGCTGTTAATCTTCATTATCCAATAGGCTTATAGGTAATCAACTGATAGCACACATAGTGCAGAGCATAATTCAACAACAGCCCAATTTAAAGATGTTTAATTGTATGATAGACTGCAGGCCAAACCTGTGCACCCAGCGGGCGGAAGACACAGTCAGATGTTTGTGCTTTAATCAAAAAGTCATGGAAATTATATTGTGGGACCTTGAAAAGTCATGGGAAAGTTTGGAAATTTTGTCTGTGAAAATGTGTGGGAACCCTGATCTACTGAATAAAATAAAGAGATGTTAATATAAGAGTTAATACAGCCATCAGTCATAAATACCAACATCAAAAACAACTAAAAAAGAAAAGGAGATGGTGGCGGTAAGTGATAACCTGTCTGTCTCTCAGTGGCTCCCCTCAGGTCCTCAGCCCCAGTATGTCTGGTCCTCCAAACGTTCAGCCCAGAAGAAGCTCCAGACTGTTTACTAGTGCCAGCTCCACTGCCAAGGTACGGTACTACCTCAGTAATACTGCGGTACTACAGTGCTGTACTACTGAATTATATCATTTTACTAAATTACTGCACTACAGCTTGATAACATCTGTCCCTGTGTCTCTCTGGGTCTGCAGGAGAACAGTAAGAAGTTAAAGATGAAGTTTCCTACAAAGATCCCCAACAGGAAAACAAAATGTAAATCAGCAAAGACGTCAAACAGCAGCAACCTCAACGAGAGTCTAGACATCCTGAGACTGGACCCGAGCCTGAGTCTGCCAGACACCAAGATCCCCCAGTACCAGAGAGCTGCTGCAGGTAAAAATACTACTAATACTATAAAATACTGCAGTACCTCAGCCTGAGTCTGCCAGACACCAAGATCCCCCAGTACCAGAGAGCTGCTGCAGGTAAAAATACTACTAATACTATAAAATACTGCAGTACCTCAGCCTGAGTCTGCCAGACACCAAGATCCCTCAGTACCAGAGAGCTGCTGCACAGGGCTGTGACGGTCTGGATTCTTTCATACTGCAGCGAAAAAGCAACTTATCCCTGCGGTTTTACCTGACCTCCGGTGTTCACACACCAGTCTTTGTTAATATAAACACACAGGCCACCGCCTCGGGTCTTACCGACAATGAAGCAATCCTGTCCAACCAGAGAACAGTTAGCCTGGCTAGCTGGATAGCAGAGTTGGGGATACCGTCGTGCAGCCATGTCTAGGTGAAGATGAGGGCACAGCGGTTTGGTCATTTCTCTCCAGGAGGTCAGAAGCAGTCTTAGGTAATCTAGTTTACTGTCAGTGGAATGGACGTTGGTGAGGAAGATTGGCGGGAAAGCTGGTCAGCTGGGGTTAGCCTTTAGCCTAGCTTGCATGCCGGCTCCCTTGCTGCGCTTCTGCTTCCATGTGCACCACTTTCAGTTTCCCCCCCCGGGCCATCGTTCTTGTGGGGCGATGCTGAGGTATATAGTCTATGTATTACCGTATATCACACAGTATATGTGCAAGCACATTAGACTACCATATATGACAGTGGTACTTGACTTTTTTTTTTGGTGATGGCCGTAATGAGCTCAACCCCATGGTAGGCATCACATGACCACAATATTGCAGTAATGCGGTTATCATCACAGCCCTACTTCTGCATGTAAAAATACTTCTGTGTTTTTGTGTGTTTGTGTTCAGACAGCGTGATGGCGTTACTACGGGAACTGGGAAGAGGTTACCAGGCGCTGTGCTCATACAACTGCAGAGAAGCCATCAACATCCTGACCTCCCTTCCTCCCCAGCACTACAACACCGGCTGGGTGCTCACTCACATCGGCAGGGCCTACTTCGAACTGGCTGAGTACTCACAGGTAACAAGTTCACCTGACACGCAGGTAACAAGTTCACCCGACACACAGGTAACAAGTTCACCAGACACGCAGGTAACAAGTTCACCAGACACACACAGGTAACAAGTTCACCCGACACGCAGGTAACAAGTTCACCCGACACACACAGGTAACAAGTTCACCAGACACGCAGGTAACAAGTTCACCTGACACACACAGGTAACAAGTTCACCAGACACGCAGGTAACAAGTTCACCAGACACGCAGGTAACAAGTTCACCAGACACGCAGGTAACAAGTTCACCAGACACGCAGGTAACAAGTTCACCAGACACGCAGGTAACAAGTTCACCAGACACGCAGGTAACAAGTTCACCTGACACACACAGGTAACAAGTTCACCCGACACGCAGGTAACAAGTTCACCTGACACACAGGTAACAAGTTCACCCGACACACAGGTAACAAGTTCACCCGACACACAGGTAACAAGTTCACCTGACACACAGGTAACAAGTTCACCTGACACACAGGTAACAAGTTCACCCGACACACAGGTAACAAGTTCACCTGACACACAGGTAACAAGTTCACCTGACACACAGGTAACAAGTTCACCAGACACGCAGGTAACAAGTTCACCCGACACGCAGGTAACAAGTTCACCTGACACACACAGGTAACAAGTTCACCCGACACGCAGGTAACAAGTTCACCTGACACACAGGTAACAAGTTCACCCGACACACAGGTAACAAGTTCACCCGACACACAGGTAACAAGTTCACCAGACACGCAGGTAACAAGTTCACCAGACACGCAGGTAACAAGTTCACCTGACACACAGGTAACAAGTTCACCTGACACACAGGTAACAAGTTCACCAGACACGCAGGTAACAAGTTCACCAGACACGCAGGTAACAAGTTCACCAGACACGCAGGTAACAAGTTCACCAGACACACAGGTAACAAGTTCACCAGACACGCAGGTAACAAGTTCACCAGACACGCAGGTAACAAGTTCACCTGACACACAGGTAACAAGTTCACCTGACACACAGGTAACAAGTTCACCCGACACACAGGTAACAAGTTCACCCGACACACAGGTAACAAGTTCACCTGACACACAGGTAACAAGTTCACCTGACACACAGGTAACAAGTTCACCCGACACACACAGGTAACAAGTTCACCCGACACACAGGTAACAAGTTCACCTGACACACACAGGTAACAAGTTCACCAGACACGCAGGTAACAAGTTCACCAGACACACAGGTAACAAGTTCACCTGACACACAGGTAACAAGTTCACCCGACACACAGGTAACAAGTTCACCCGACACACAGGTAACAAGTTCACCTGACACACAGGTAACAAGTTCACCTGACACACAGGTAACAAGTTCACCTGACACACAGGTAACAAGTTCACCCGACACACACAGGTAACAAGTTCACCCGACACACAGGTAACAAGTTCACCTGACACACACAGGTAACAAGTTCACCAGACACGCAGGTAACAAGTTCACCAGACACGCAGGTAACAAGTTCACCTGACACACAGGTAACAAGTTCACCTGACACACAGGTAACAAGTTCACCCGACACACACAGGTAACAAGTTCACCCGACACACACAGGTAACAAGTTCACCAGACACACAGGTAACAAGTTCACCAGACACGCAGGTAACAAGTTCACCTGACACGCAGGTAACAAGTTCACCTGACACACAGGTAACAAGTTCACCCGACACACACAGGTAACAAGTTCACCCGACACACAGGTAACAAGTTCACCTGACACACAGGTAACAAGTTCACCAGACACGCAGGTAACAAGTTCACCAGACACGCAGGTAACAAGTTCACCAGACACGCAGGTAACAAGTTCACCAGACACGCAGGTAACAAGTTCACCAGACACGCAGGTAACAAGTTCACCAGACACGCAGGTAACAAGTTCACCTGACACACACAGGTAACAAGTTCACCAGACACGCAGGTAACAAGTTCACCTGACACACACAGGTAACAAGTTCACCAGACACGCAGGTAACAAGTTCACCTGACACACACAGGTAACAAGTTCACCAGACACGCAGGTAACAAGTTCACCTGACACACACAGGTAACAAGTTCACCAGACACACAGGTAACAAGTTCACCAGACACGCAGGTAACAAGTTCACCAGACACGCAGGTAACAAGTTCACCAGACACGCAGGTAACAAGTTCACCTGACACACACAGGTAACAAGTTCACCAGACACGCAGGTAACAAGTTCACCTGACACACACAGGTAACAAGTTCACCAGACACGCAGGTAACAAGTTCACCCGACACACGCAGGTAACAAGTTCACCCGACACACACAGGTAACAAGTTCACCAGACACGCAGGTAACAAGTTCACCTGACACACACAGGTAACAAGTTCACCCGACACACAGGTAACAAGTTCACCTAGTTTTTAACGTTATCAAATGAAGATAGATGTCCTCCCGTCCTCCCAGTAACGTCTTTGCCTCCCATTCAAATGAATGGGAGGACTGGTGTTTTCACTGCACCGCCCGATTTGGTCTGAAACGGCTTGACAGTAGGACTCATTGAGCAACCTGATTGGTCAGCTGTGGTTTATGATATCATGATGGTCGTTGTTTTTGCCTCGTAGGCGGAGCGTCTGTTCAGCGAGGTTCGCAGGATTGAGTCATACAGAGTAGAAGGGATGGAGATTTATTCAACCACACTGTGGCACCTGCAGAAGGATGTCGCACTGTCCGCCCTGTCCAAAGACCTGACAGACATGGACAAGAACTGTCCAGAGGTAAAGACCACACCTGTCTATAACCTGTCCTGAGATTAGAATCACACCTGTCTATAACCTGTCCTGAGATTAGAATCACACCTGTCTATAACCTGTCCTGAGATTAGAATCACACCTGTCCATAACCTGTCCTGAGGTTAGAATCACACCTGTCTATAACCTGTCCTGAGGTTAGAATCACACCTGTCCATAACCTGTCCTGAGGTTAGAATCACACCTGTCTATAACCTGTCCTGAGGTTAGAATCACACCTGTCCATAACCTGTCCTGAGGTTAGAATCACACCTGTCCATAACCTGTCCTGAGATTAGAATCACACCTGTCCATAACCTGTCCTGAGGTTAGAATCACACCTGTCCATAACCTGTCCTGAGGTTAGAATCACACCTGTCCATCACCTGTCCTGAGGTTAGAATCACACCTGTCCATCAGCTGTCCTGAGGTTAGAATCACACCTGTCCATAACCTGTCCTGAGGATAGAATCACACCTGTCTATAACCTGTCCTGAGATTAGAATCACACCTGTCTATAACCTGTTCTGAGGTTAGAATCACACCTGTCCATAACCTGTCCTGAGGATAGAATCACACCTGTCTATAACCTGTCCTGAGATTAGAATCACACCTGACTATAACCTGTTCTGAGGTTAGAATCACACCTGTCTATAACCTGTCCTGAGGATAGAATCACACCTGTCTATAACCTGTCCTGAGGATAGAATCACACCTGTCTATAACCTGTCCTGAGGATAGAATCACACCTGACTATAACCTGTCCTGAGGTTAGAATCACACCTGTCCACAACCTGTCCTGAGGTTAGAATCACACCTGTCCATAACCTGTCCTGAGGTTAGAATCACACCTGTCTATAACCTGTCCTGAGATTAGAATCACACCTGTCCATCACCTGTCCTGAGGTTAGAATCACACCTGTCCATCACCTGTCCTGAGATTAGAATCACACCTGTCTATAACCTGTCCTGAGATTAGAATCACACCTGTCCACAACCTGTCCTGAGATTAGAATCACACCTGTCTATAACCTGTCCTGAGATTAGAATCACACCTGTCCACAACCTGTCCTGAGATTAGAATCACACCTGTCCATAACCTGTCCTGAGATTAGAATCACACCTGTCTATAACCTGTCCTGAGATTAGAATCACACCTGTCCATAACCTGTCCTGAGGTTAGAATCACACCTGTCCATCACCTGCCCTGAGGTTAGAATCACACCTGTCCATCACCTGTTCTGAGATTAGAATCACACCTGTCCATCACCTGCCCTGAGGTTAGAATCACACCTGTCCATCACCTGTCCTGAGGTTAGAATCACACCTGTCCATCACCTGTCCTGAGGTTAGAATCACACCTGTCCATCACCTGTTCTGAGATTAGAATCACACCTGTCCATCACCTGTCCTGAGGATAGAATCACACCTGACTATAACCTGTCCTGAGGTTAGAATCACACCTGTCTATAACCTGTCCTGAGGTTAGAATCACACCTGTCCACAACCTGTCCTGAGGTTAGAATCACACCTGTCCACAACCTGTCCTGAGGTTAGAATCACACCTGTCTATAACCTGTTCTGAGATTAGAATCACACCTGTCCATCACCTGTCCTGAGGTTAGAATCACACCTGTCCATCACCTGTCCTGAGGTTAGAATCACACCTGTCTATAACCTGTCCTGAGATTAGAATCACACCTGTCCATCACCTGTCCTGAGGTTAGAATCACACCTGTCTATAACCTGTCCTGAGATTAGAATCACACCTGTCCATCACCTGTCCTGAAGGTGTTCCTCTCTGACCACCTGTCTGTCTCTTTGCAGGCCTGGTGTGTAGCAGGAAACTGTTTCAGCCTGCAGAGGGAGCATGATATTGCCATCAAGTTCTTCCAGAGAGCCATCCAGGTGAGCTTCCGTTACCATGGTTGCTGTTGGCTGTTATTACCATAGATACCGAGCTTAGATTGACTGACCTGTTCTATCCGGTCTGTGAGCTGCAGAGACAAGTGAGGACTATAATGATCATCAGATAATTAGCAGGGGAAGTCTCACCTGTCTCACTACCTGTCTCTCTACCTGTCTCTCTACCTGTCTCACCACCTGTCTCACCACCTGTCTCTCTACCTGTCTCTCTACCTGTCTCACCACCTGTCTCTCTACCTGTCTCTCTACCTGTCTCTCTACCTGTCTCTCTACCTGTCTCACCACCTGTCTCACCACCTGTCTCTCTACCTGTCTCTCTACCTGTCTCTCTACCTGTCTCACCACCTGTCTCACCACCTGTCTCACTACCTGTCTCTCTACCTGTCTCTCTACCTGTCTCTCTACCTGTCTCTCTACCTGTCTCTCTACCTGTCTCTCTCTCACCTATTAGTTACATTCAGCGGGTTTTATCGGCATGAAAGTTTCAAGAACAGCGTTGCCAAAGCATCAAAATACAAGTTCGCTGCGTGACCTGTTCAGGTGTTTCCCATCAGACTCGGCCGGCAGGACACAAGGCAGAGAGTCTGTAGATTATGTTATACAGAGAACCCACGTTACAGCCGTCAGGAGAGATCCGCCTCTGAGTCGACTTCATGTTTGCTTTTACACGACATGCCGGTGTGACGGAGATCAGACTGATCAGAGCTGTAAACTCTTCCATGAGGGAGGACACAGATGTTACCAGGACGAGGGAGGACACAGACGTTACCAGGACGAGGGAGGACACAGATGTTACCAGGACGAGGGAGGACACAGACGTTAGACTTTTCTGTCGGCTTCCCGACTCATTTTAAAAAAGACGAGAGAGAGAGAGAGAGCAGCTGTGGTCGAGTGAGCTAGAGGGTGAATGAAGAGAGGGAGCGGTGTTAGTGAGGAAGTTGATGAATCAGATCGTTATTTTCTGATACGCCGCGCCGCCTGGTTACGTCTGAATATGAGCCAATAACACAACAGCTGTCCCTCTCAATCTTTAAGAAAAGACTGAAGGCTCTTTGATGAACATCTCTGCACTCGATGGACTGAAGGAATCTCGGCCCTCTGTGCACCTGCTGGCTTCTACATCCTGTTGGACTCAAACAGCACTGAGTCGCGTCTCCTGACTGGATCCCTGCTGGTGTCGTATCAGCTCTCAGATGATAAAAGCGTCTGCGAGATGAAATGTTAATGTGATGTCGATCCGGCTCTGTGACTTCCTTGTTGGTGGAGCAGTAGTCCCACCAGACGGTGGCCAGGGTCATACTGGTCGGTGGAGCTGGCAGGTGTGGGAGGGGCAGAGATCTCTACTGGGCTCTCATCATCTTCACTGATGTGATGAAGAGCAGAGGGTCTTCCTCGTCTTTTATCTGCTGCCCTCGCTGGATACGTATGAGTATCTTTCCAGATGTGATGGAATCAGTGAAGAACATGAGGTTATTCTTCTTCCTTCCTCCTGGTTGCTGGGCGTAGTGAGTGAAGAAGACCTCTGGGTTTTCATGCAGTATCTTTTGTTTGTGTTCCAGTCCTCCGTGTAGCCGTGTACTCGGCCTCCCTCGTCTGCGCTCTGACAGCTGAGCTGTGGGGCGCTCGGCTAAATATTTCCTTTGTTAGCTTTTCTAGCCTATAAACACTATATGTAGTTCATCAGATATATTAATGTTACCACGAAGGATCCTTTTATTTGTCTTCATAAAATAACTCTTCTGTTAGCTTCTCTGGTGCAGTTTCTTCGTGGGAATGTTAGCAGTTAGCGGGTAACAGCTAGCAGTTAGCGGGTAACAGCTAGCTAGTTGTTTGATTTAAAAAATATATCCAAAGATAAATATATGTCTGTTCTTGCTGATTAATGCTGTTAGCTCTTCTTCTCTGCATATTATCTGAAGGTGTCATGTGTGTGTGTGTGTGTGTGTGTGTGTCTCAGGTGGACCCGGGCTTCGCGTACGCCTACACGCTGCTGGGTCACGAGTTCGTTCTGACGGAGGAGTTGGACCGAGCGCTCGCCTGCTTCCGCAACGCCATCAGAGTCAACAACAGACACTACAATGCATGGTACGGTAACCACGGCAACCAGTGTACTTTACATAACAGACAGTACACTACATGTTACGGTAACCATGGTAACTATAATACAGTTTCAAAGGTGAATGTCTCATTTTAACACTTAAAAAAAGTAATAATGTTAATCAGTGTGTACAGTGTTACAACTGTGTGTGTGTGTGTGTGTGTGCGTGCGTGCGCGTGTGTGTGTGTGTGTGTGTGTGCGTGTGTGCAGGTACGGTCTGGGGATGATTTACTACAAACAGGAGAAGTTCAACTTAGCAGAAATCCACTTCAAGAAAGCTCTGAGTATCAACCCTCAGAGCTCCGTGCTGCTCTGTCACATCGGAGTGGTATGTTAGCGTGTAGCATCCTTCATTCATAACACATGCTCTGTTAGCATTAGCATCAACACCCTGTTATAGTACTGACTTCTAAAGAGGCCATATTATGCCCCTTTTCCACAAGTTAATACAGTTCCCTGAGGTCTGACATACTTTGGTACCACGAGGATCAAACACCAGAGCAGCCTTCCTCTCCTGTCCAGCAGCCTCGTTCAGAACGGCCTGTTTCACTGTCAATAAACTTAGATTTTGCTGTGATCAACAGATCAAAAGGATGCTGAAATAACGACATCATGATGTCGATGTGTAAAAAGCCTGAATTCATCCTTTGTCAGGTCTGTCCGCAAAACGACCAGCTGCTCCGTCAACACTCAGAATAACCTGATGTGAAGGTGTAAATACAGCAGCAACGTTAGACGTCTACATACGTTGTGACATTAAAGTTATCTAAACTCACCGACATTTAAAATGTTTATTATTGATGACAGCGGCAGAGTTGATGTGTGACTCCTCCCAGCGGTAAACCGCTCGCATCAGAGCAGAATCGTGTTTATTCCTGCAGAAGAAGAAGATGCAGCAGCGACGCAGGACTCTTCCTCTCCTGCAGAGCTCAGCAGCCGTCTGTCCCCGGCCCCGACATACGGGTCCATTTTTCACCCATAGCTTAGCCTAGCTTAGCTTAGCCTAGCTTAGCCTAGCTTAGCTAAGCTTAGCCTAGCTTAGCTTAGCTTAGCTTAGCTTAGCTTAGCCTAGCTTAGCTTAGCCTAGCTTAGCTAAGCTTAGCCTAGTTTAGCTTAGCCTAGCTTCGCCCCATGTGATGTAAGAAGAGGTTTGTTGAATCACATGACTACAGAGCAAAGCGGCCGGTGGTTTTAGGTTCGTCACACCATCAAGATTCCCTCTGACCTTCCAAAACTTTCAACCACATCTCACCTCATCTCAAGACCTCCAGATGTGTCTGACAGACGCGTGCGTGTGTGTGTGTGTGTGTGTGTGTGTGTGTGTGTGTGTGTGTGTGTGTGCGCGTGTGCGTGTGTGTGTGCAGGTGCAACATGCCTTGAAGAAGTCTGATGCAGCTTTAGAGACTCTGAACAGAGCGATCGGGATCGACCCCAAAAACCCGCTCTGCAAGTTCCACCGAGCGTCCATACTGTTCGCCAACGACAAGTACAAGGTAACCACCACCTGTCTGTCTCTCTGGGGACCTGTCTGTCTCTCTGTCTGTCTCTCTGATGACCTGTCTGTCTCTCTGACGTCCTGTCTGTCTCTCTGTCTGCCTCTCTGATGACCTGTCTGTCTCTCTGTCTGTCTCTCTGATGACCTGTCTGTCTCTCTGACGACCTGTCTGTCTCTCTGACGTCCTGTCTGTCTCTCTGTCTGTCTCTCTGATGACCTGTCTGTCTCTCTGACGTCCTGTCTGTCTCTCTGTCTGTCTCTCTGATGACCTGTCTGTCTCTCTGTCTGTCTCTCTGTCTGTCTCTCTGTCTGTCTCTCTGACGACCTGTCTGTCTCTCTGCAGGCGGCTCTTCAGGAGTTGGAGGAGTTGAAGCAGATCGTTCCTAAGGAGTCTCTGGTTTACTTCCTCATAGGAAAGGTACCAAACATCAGCTGTGATCTTTGACCTTTGACCCTGAATGTGATTCAGTCATTTACACTCAGGAACAGTTCAAGTCTCTCATATAAACTTCATTCACTCGATATTAACATAAACTGTATTTACTACATACTGAAGGAACTTCAACAGCCTGTTGAGGTTGTTTCTGGTAGAAATCAGCTGACGAGTCCCGACAGCAACATCACAAATAAACTCAACAATAATAATAATAAATAATAATAAACTTAAGATTTCTGTCATTTCTCAGTAATCACATACACTGAAATAAATTACACACTTAACTCTGACATACATGTTAACTCTGACATACATGTTAACTCTGACATACATGACATACAGGGTAGAAACAGCTCTGAGCCGACAGACAGTTGTTACTGTCAGCAACTGTTGACTGCGTTAGAGATAACATGTATGTCAGGGTTAACATGTATGTTAGCATGTATGTCAGGGTTAACATGTATGTCAGGGTTAACATGTATGTTAGCATGTATGTCAGGGTTAACATGTATGTTAGCATGTATGTCAGGGTTAACATGTATGTTAACATGTATGTCAGGGTTAACATGAATGTTAACATGTATGTCAGAGCTGACATGTATGTCAGGGTTAACATGTATGTTAGCATGTATGTTAGGGTTAACATGTATGTTAGCATGTATGTCAGGGTTAACATGTATGTTAGCATGTATGTCAGGGTTAACATGTATGTTAACATGTATGTTAGGGTTAACATGTATGTTAGCATGTATGTCAGGGTTAACATGTATGTTAGCATGTATGTCAGGGTTAACATGTATGTTAACATGTATGTCAGGGTTAACATGTATGTTAGCATGTATGTCAGGGTTAACATGTATGTTAGCATGTATGTCAGGGTTAACATGTATGTTAACATGTATGTCAGGGTTAACATGTATGTTAGCATGTATGTCAGGGTTAACTCTAACATGCAGGTTAATGATGAGGTCAGCTGACTCCAGCTGTTTCCTGTTTCCTGTCTCAGGTGTATAAGAAACTGGGTCAGACTCACCTGGCTCTGATGAACTTCAGCTGGGCGATGGATCTGGATCCTAAAGGAGCAAACAACCAGATCAAAGAAGCCATCGATAAGAGATATCTGCCAGAGGACGAAGGTACGCGCTGTGACATCACTGTGACATCACATGTGTTACAGTCAGCTGATTCGTGTGACGTGTAAACATGTGACCTGTGTGTGTCTCTCAGCAGCGGTGGAGGTGGACGACAGTCAGGACAGCAGTATTATGACGGACGCTGACGACACGCAGCTCCACACGGCTGAGAGTGATGATGTTCTTTAACCCCGCCCCTTATCTAACCCCGCCCCCTGCTCGAGCCAAGCCCCGCTCCTGTTCTGTTTGGCTGGAGGAGTACTGTTGCTAGGCAACATTCTGACAGACAGATCTTCAGTTGAGCTCCGCCCTTCTTGTTCTCTGATTGGCTGAAACAGACTGCTGCTGCCCTGAAGCCCCGCCCCCCGTCCTCCTCTTCCTCGTATGTCATCGAGCTCGTCCTCTGACATCACAGCTGTTTTTTATGTTCTTTTTATCATCGTTATGGAAATAAATCAATAAAAACATGTAAACCCCGCCCCCTGCCGTCTGTCTACCTCCTGTTCACTGACAGCCAATCAGCTGCTCCCCTTACAGCAGCTCTGCACTGATTGGCCTTCACTGGCCGAGTTATTTACGGTTAATGTTGTATGAGTGGCGCTGCTCGCTTACACACCCCCCCCCCTCAGGACGTGCGTAGAATGGCGGCGAGTACTTACTTAGCCAGTGTGACATGTGTAGCCTGTTAGCAGGTAACGCAGAGTATTAGCTGCTAACGCAGAGTATTAGCTGCTAACGCAGAGTGTTAGCAGCTAACGCAGAGTATTAACAGCTAACGCAGAGTATTAGCAGCTAACGCAGAGTATTAGCAGCTAACGCAGAGTATTAGCAGCTAACGCAGAGTATTAGCTGCTAACGCAGAGTGTTAGCAGCTAACGCAGAGTGTTAACAGCTAACGCAGAGTGTTAGCAGCTAACGCAGAGTATTAGCAGCTAACGCAGAGTGTTAGCAGCTAACGCAGAGTGTTAGCAGCTAACGCAGAGTATTAGCAGCTAACGCAGAGTATTAACAGCTAACGCAGAGTGTTAGCAGCTAACGCAGAGTGTTAGCAGCTAACGCAGAGTGTTAACAGCTAACGCAGAGTGTTAACAGCTAACGCAGAGTGTTAACAGCTAACGCAGAGTGTTAGCAGCTAACGCAGAGTGTTAGCAGCTAACGCAGAGTGGGAGATCTGATGGTGATGTAGAGGCTGAGGAAGAGTCCGCGCCTCAAGCTCCGCCTCCTCTTTACAGCGTTAACAGCAGCAGCAGAAACTGGATTCATCAACCTGCTGAAACTGATCGTTTCTGATCGACCAGACGCAGTCAGTTACGTGTTTATTCTGACATCATGTTGGATAAAATATCGGTGATATTCTGAACAAACACGCATGTAAACATGTCGAGGTCAGTGATCAAGGTCGTCCAGATATCGTCAATAAGTCGATATATGGACATGATGATGTTGATAATTATGTAATCGTGACAGGCTTCCTGTCTGAGCACCTTTGACTTGTGACATCACACAGTTTGGCCAATCAGAACACAACAGATGAACTGAGTTTATCTGATCAATCCGATCAATATTTACTCAGCAGCCTCATGAGAGCTGTGGCCACTATGTGGCGCTAGAGAACGTCGCTGTGTATCATGTGACCGTGTGAGTTTCATGTCACGGCGTTCGACGCCGTTAATCCCTCCTGCAGTAAACGTTATTACCGACTCCGTTTCCCGCCACAAGGCTGCAGCGCACTTCAACCGTGATGTTCACACATCGACAGCGTGACACAAGTTCAACAACATCAGAAACCGAATAACAAACGTTACATATTTACAACAAAACATACAACAATAAACAAACGGTTAACAAATATAAAACTGGAATACAGCAGGTAGATTAGTGAAAACTAAATAGTGCAAAGACATTATCTGTGGGCTACAATTCACTACTAATAAATATAAAGCACAGCCGCCGGCATCCAGCAGGCTTATAAATAATAAAACAGCAATAAATAAAAGCGTCTCCTACAGACGCGACGTCAGACTCCTTCAAGCACATTTAGTTTTTCTGACACGTAACGGACTCACAGCGGCGCTGAACAGTAGCTCTGATGGTGAACCGGTCGCACACGCACGAGTACCTCAGACCACCTGGACACCAGTGGGAAGGGTCGACTTCATCTGATTCCCACCAGAGAAGCAGAGACGAGGATCTTCATCTCCGTGAATCTCAGGCTCGTGACGATCGGCGGTCCGCTCTGATTCTGGTCCTCTGTGGTTCCGAGTCCGACGGGACCTGAGAGTCTGCAGAGGTTCACTCTGAGGTCACTGGACCTGCTGCTGCATGTTCCGCTCCAGTCTCGCCGTCTCAGCCTCTGACTGCGTCTTTGTCTCAGTCCGAGCGGCGTCATCGCTCTCAGGTCTGCGGTACCGAGGGTCGAGGGTCGAGGACGCTGCGTTTGGCCTCCAGCTTGGCGAGGTAGTGAAACTGTCACGTTGCTGTTTTAAATACTTCAGGATGCCGTATTACTGCTGACGTCCTGTTGTCAGCAGGCGGCGCTCTGACTCATTATTGACATGTAGACGTGTTCAGGCCGCGACTCTTATCAAACATGAGAACTTTGGGGCAGATTGGACAACTTCCTGTTTCATGTTTTGGGCAAAACTGACCAACAGGCTGAGGACGTTCCATGAAAACTAAAACGCTTCACAATAAAACATCACAAAGGTCTTCAGGTGTAACGACCACATTTAAAGTTTGTTAAAGTTCGACGCCTGTCGATGGCGTCGCTGCACAGTAGGTTTGACTTCCTGTTGGACTGAAGGTTTGCCTCCAGAAGGCTCTGATGTTAATTTAAAGATGGAGGCTTTGATTTAGAGATGTTCGCCCTCGCCACATCTAAACCGAAGATCCAGATCAGACGTCAAGTTACGCCACTTCTGGTTCATGTGTAAAGTTTACCCTCAGCAACGCAGCGGCCCACTAGAATAATAATAATAATAATAATAATAATAATAATAATAATCTCCACATAAACAAAAGCTTCCTCGTACTTTCATGCTCTGGACCTGAATATCTTGTTTGTTTATAAGATTGTTTTTATTGATTGATTAGTTTCTTCAGCACTAATCCATCAATAAATCCATAAATGATGACATCACAGTTAAACTGTTTCCTCCCCTTATAAGAAGGCTTTTATTGTGAAACAGCCTCCTGTTGTCACCAGGTGTTTCTGTAGAGACGGGAGCTAAACGGCCTGTTTCAGACAGAGGCTGAACCGAGGGGCTGCAGGAAGGACCAGTAGAAGATCAATAACAACTGGAAACCATTCAAAGATATTCCAGTAGAGCCCCAGAATATAAATATAGAGCTGGAAATGTGCAGAATATGAGAATCTTTCACCCTGAAGGTTTTTAGTGACATCACACTTGAAGCATGATGTTCACTGTAACGCTCATTAAAAGTCATGTGACCAGAGCAGCGAGCGGCAGCTTCTGTCTAAAAGTGGTCAGTTTGTATAATATGGACTTTATTGGACAAACTAACATTAATGAAAGCAGTAAAACCTTCAGTGAATCATCGTCTCCTCCTGATGGTGAAAACAGGAAGTGGCAGAAAGATGTTAAAACACGCCATCGAACCATTTTCACTTCCTTCAGTAGCAGGTTCAACAAACTCTGACTGTAACTCTCCATCAGTCAATGGAGCTCTGATACTACGAGTCACCATGGCAACAGGTAAATAAAGGGCAGAGCCTCCGTTTGGATCCAGTGGACGTAGAGATATTAATGCATGTGTTTGCAGACGATGCACATTTATCTTTAAAGAAAGAGTCAGAGCGGGAAACGGATCAATAAAGTTTTATTCAGTGTCGTCCATTAATTGATCGTTTATCAGACTTACATTTGTTTAATGATGATAAAGTGGGATCTGACTGTATCAAGCTGCAGCTACATTACATTTTAAATATATTTGTTCCAAACACAGGAAGCAGCAACTGAAGATGAAATATAGTTAAAGATTTAAAATATAAATAGATCAAAGACACAGAGACGTGACTGTAAACTCACAGTCTGATCAATAATAATGTGTTTGATGGTTTGTACTTGAAAAGGCATCGAGGTTAAAATACAGAATATTTTAAATGTTTAGACGTCTGTTTGTTTCTCAGCTCAACATTCAGTGACTTTATTTCAGCTGCTTCAGCAAATGTAGTAAATTTAAACACTGAATGCTGTTAAAACACGTTCAGATTAAGCTCCTATTTAAAAATCTCACTTTCAAACTACATTCTGCAGCTGCACCGCGATCCTGCTCACTCAGCATGTTAACATATCATCTATGATATTATGGACCAATCACATCATGACTGACAGGGATCATTATTCATTGATCCCACGTGTCTGAAGCTTCATACTGATTGTTTACATTTAAACTGAGATTAAACATTATGTGTAATAAAGATTAGAGGTCAGCAGCTGCTCTAACAAACTGACTCAGAGTTATAACAGAAGGACGTGAAGAGGTTTGATTCTGAGCTGAGGATCAATTCACGCTGTGGAATATTTGAACTGCTGCTCAAAGAAACGACTGATGCATAAAAACTTTAGAAAGTCCTGAGTAACAAACTAACATCCGACCAGGATTCAGATTCTGACAGTAAAGCTCCGCTAATGAACGAGCTTCCATACGAGCTTTGATACGACCGAATGAACCAAGACCTGAAACTCTGTAAGAAGCAGCAGGTTAGCTTCACAGTTACCATGGTAACTGACCCTGAGTTTAAGTTACCATGGTAACTGACCCTGAGTTTAAGTTACCATGGTAACTGACCCTGAGTTTAAGTTACCATGGTAACTGACCCTGAGTTTAAGTTACCATGGTAACTGACCTTGAGTTTTCCTCGTCTCAGGGTTAAACTCAGTTTTCTGAACAACATAGTTTCATTTCAAACCTTTAAATAAAAACACATCAGATTTATTATGAATATAATTATTGTTGTTTGTTTTCATCTGAATATTTTTATTCACCAACTCGTCCTTTAAGTCCTGATGAGATGAAGATAAACTGACCCTCCAATGAGCCGTAGTCTTTGTTTCTGTTGTCATGACAACTGCACAGAAACATTGATGTGATGGAGCTCAGACTGTTGGCCTTGATTAGCAGCTCCATCGCCATGACAACAGACGAGTTACTTCAGTAACTTCTGTTTGTCTCATATTTAACTGCAGATTCATTGATTTTATATTGTAATAAAATATTTGATCATCTTCAATATAAATATGAATGTTTACTTCCTGTTTACTAAGAACAACAAATAATCACAAACAAAAAGAAAAACTGATCATCTGGATGATTCATGTGTCATCTGTGAACTAAGTACTTTTACTCTGTCACTGAGGTACAACTCTGAAGTACTTGTACTTCATGTACTTCACAGCTGTAGAGGCTGTTTACTGTGCAGATTCACAAAATACAATAAATAAATACACCAACATACACAAGTCAAATTATAGATAAACATATTTTATTGATCCGCGGAGGATCAATAACAGCTGCAACATTCAACTGATGAACAAATGAATGCATCAATAATCATCATCCAATCAAATAATCATTATTATTATTAAGTGGGCCATTGGAGTACTTTTACTTTTAGTACTTTAATTAGATGTTGTTGCTCATACTTTTGTTCTTTTACTGAAATAAAACGTAGAATACACAATGAGACTAAATACCAGCAGTGGAAAGTAACCAAGTACATTACTTAGTACTGTAATAAAGTACAGTTTTGAGGTACTTGTACTTAACTTGAGTATTTCCATGTGATGCTACTTTAAACTCCACTACATTTATTTGACAGCTTCAGTAAATCACTGCATTGTCAAACTTATAATATCAAAGATTTAATTTATTTAAATGTCTGTTAAGTTACTATCTATTACCAAATCAGGTAACACAGTGGTGATTGAGCCTATGGCCCGCTGCTGAAAGCCCTTGTATCTGCAGTATTATGATTATTATAAACCGGGTATCGGTGACGACTTTCCCGCCACGGATTCAAATCAGCGGAGTTGATGCAACAGACTCGCTCGTCGTTCGCTTCGGTGTGAAGCAGCTTATCTTTCTAGAAGCTCACTGTTATTGGCTTTCAACTGGCAAAGCTTTTATTGCACACAGTAAGTGTCTCTCCTCTGCTGCGCTATGTGTGCAGCACAAACACATGGAGGGCTGAGCCCCGCCCCTCGCAGAGCCCCGCCCCTCGCAGAGCCCCGCCCCTCACATAGCCCCGCCCCTCGCAGAGCCCCGCCCCTCACATAGCCCCGCCCCTCGCTGCTCCTCACAGCAGAGGAGAAGAGATAAAGCAGCGTCACCATAAATGACAGCAGTATGCAATAGAGACTCTCACACTCAGCTGAAATGAAATGAGTGCACATAAATTAGGTAAATAATATAAATAATTAGTCTCTGCTGCATTTATGGGTCAGGGTTATGGTGGCGCCACAGCGAGGGCTTCTTCTGTGTGTGTGTGCTGCACACAGCGGAGCAGAGGAGAGACAGTGAACCAGGTGAACCACTTGAGTTGACAACAACTACACTCGTTACATCATTGTTAGTGCAATAAAAGCTTTACGAGTAAAAAGCTAACAAGAGTAATTTATCAATGATATCCACACAGAAGAACAACACACCTGCAATTAGTGCTTATCACCACACGGTGCCGCCAAAGACAACAAAACTGAGATATTTGAGATTATAACTTCATAGATTAAACCGGCCGTTCTGGCACTGCAGCACCAGACTGTTGGTTTTGTTGTGGCAGGACTTGAGAGACCCGTCCTGAAGGTCTCATTAGCAGAGCAACAGAGCGGCAGAAGCCTGTCTAGTTTCAGGTTGTCTCAGATACAAGGAGAGTGAATCAGATACTGCTGTTTACCTGGGGAGACTGTCTATATGCTGTGGAACCACAGGTCGGTTTACTTGCACTAAAGATGTTTCCCTGGTGGATCGATGTGGTTTCAAGTGATCATAGTGAACAACTTTTGATCCAGCTCGAGGAGGTCTCAAACCCAATAGCTTTGTAAGGTCCAGTCCAGTTACACTTTCTCTGTGTAGTGAGATCATCCATCCAAACAAGATCTCCACATTTATCAGGTTTGAACCTTGCGGTCGTTGAATCGTACTCACTCTTGAGTCTCTGCTCCTCACGAAAAACTGTGTCAAGCCATTTCACCAGTTGTGTGCCATAGTTCTGTGGTGTTACTGGTGTTACTGGTGATACTACTGATGTGGAGAGAGTCACAGTAACAGGCAGACGAGGTTCTCTGCCATCAGCAAGAAAATAAGGTGAGTATCCAGTTCTTGACTGGGTTCAATGAGAGAACCACTGCTGGCAGATAATAATCCCAGTTTAGCCAACTGTTCATACATGTATGAAGTACATGTATGAACATGGATTAAGTACATGTATGAACATGTATGAACGTATTAAGTACACGTATGAACGTATGAAGTACATGTATGAACGTATTAAGTACATGTATGAACATGTATTAAGTACATGTATGAACGTATGAAGTACATGTATGAACGTATGAAGTACATGTCTGAACATGTATTAAGTACATATATGAACGTATGAAGTACACGTATGAACATGTATTAAGTACATGTATGAACGTATGAAGTACATGTATGAACGTATGAAGTACATGTCTGAACATGTATTAAGTACATATATGAACGTATGAAGTACACGTATGAACATGTATTAAGTACACGTATGAACATGTATTAAGTACATGTATGAACATGTATGAAGTACACGTATGAACGTATGAAGTACATGTATGAACATGTATTAAGTACACGTATGAACATGTATGAACGTATTAAGTACATGTATGAACATGTATTAAGTACACGTATGAACATGTATGAAGTACATGTATGAACATGTATTAAGTACATGTATGAACATGTATGAACATGTATTAAGTACATGTATGAACATGTATGAAGTACATGTATGAACGTATGAAGTACACGTATGAACATGTATGAAGTACACGTATGAACGTATGAAGTACACGTATGAACATGTATGAAGTACACGTATGAACATGTATGAAGTACATGTATGAACATGTATGAACGTATTAAGTACATGTATGAACGTATGAAGTACACGTATGAACATGTATGAAGTACACGTATGAACGTATGAAGTACACGTATGAACATGTATGAAGTACACGTATGAACATGTATGAAGTACACGTATGAACATGTATGAAGTACATGTATGAACATGTATGAACATGTATTAAGTACATGTATGAACGTATGAAGTACACGTATGAACATGTATGAATGTATTAAGTACATGTATGAACATGTATTAAGTACATGTATGAACGTATGAAGTACATGTATGAACATGTATTAAGTACATGTATGAACGTATGAAGTACACGTATGAACGTATGAAGTACACATATGAACATGTATGAACGTATTAAGTACACGTATGAACATGTATGAACGTATTAAGTACATGTATGAACATGTATGAACGTATTAAGTACATGTATGAACATGTATTAAGTACATGTATGAACATGTATGAACGTATTAAGTACATGTATGAACATGTATTAAGTACACGTATGAACTTGTATGAACGTATTAAGTACATGTATGAACATGTATTAAGTACATGTATGAACATGTATTAAGTACATGTATGAACGTGTATTAAGTACATGTATGAACGTGTATTAAGTACATGTATGAACGTGTATTAAGTACATGTATGAACGTATGAAGTACACGTATGAACATGTATGAACGTATTAAGTACATGTATGAACATGTATTAAGTACATGTATGAACATGTATTAAGTACATGTATGAACATGTATGAACGTATTAAGTACATGTATGAACATGTATTAAGTACATGTATGAACGTATGAAGTACACGTATGAACATGTATGAACGTATTAAGTACATGTATGAACATGTATGAACGTATTAAGTACATGTATGAACATGTATGAAGTACATGTATGAACATGTATTAAGTACATGTATGAAGTACATGTATGAACATGTATGAAGTACACGCAAGAACATGTATGAAGTACATGTATGAAGTACATGTATGAACGTATGAAGTACATGTATGAACATGTATGAAGTACATGTATGAACGTATGAAGTACATGTATGAACATGTTTTAAGTACATGTATGAACATGTATGAAGTACACGTATGAAGTACATGTATGAACATGTTTTAAGTACATGTATGAATGTATGAAGTACATGTATGCAGCACTCGTATTTCATACATGTACTTCATAGATGTATGAAGTACATGTAATAGTTATTTTATTCTGAAGGACGAACACACAAACATCAACAGAAAGTGATTTTATTTTGAAGATATCTTTTACTCAATGACGTCAGCGCTGTGCGGGGATGCAGCGGGTTGCCATGGTAACAGCAGCCTCCTCTCCCAGCATGCAGCAGCAGAGCGCCGCCCCTCTCAGTGCGGCAGCAGGTGGAAGTGCAGCAGGGTGGAGCAGCAGACAGACGCACCGTATTAAGTACATGTATGAACATGTATTAAGTACATATATGAACGTATGAAGTACACGTATGAACGTATGAAGTACACGTATGAACATGTATGAACGTATTAAGTACATGTATGAACGTATTAAGTACACGTATGAACATGTATGAACGTATTAAGTACATGTATGAACGTATTAAGTACATGTATGAACGTATTAAGTACACGTATGAACATGTATGAACGTATTAAGTACATGTATGAACATGTATTAAGTACACGTATGAACGTATGAAGTACACGTATGAACGTATGAAGTACATCTATGAACATGTATGAAGTACACGTATGAACATATGAAGTACACGTATGAACGTATGAAGTACACGTATGAACGTATGAAGTACACGTATGAACGTATGAAGTACATGTATGAACGTATTAAGTACATGTATGAACATGTATTAAGTACATGTATGAACGTATGAAGTACACGTATAAACATGTATTAAGTACATGTATGAACGTATGAAGTACATGTATGAACGTATGAAGTACATGTCTGAACATGTATTAAGTACATATATGAACGTATGAAGTACACGTATGAACATGTATTAAGTACACGTATGAACATGTATTAAGTACATGTATGAACATGTATGAAGTACACGTATGAACGTATGAAGTACATGTATGAACATGTATTAAGTACACGTATGAACATGTATGAACGTATTAAGTACATGTATGAACATGTATTAAGTACACGTATGAACATGTATGAAGTACATGTATGAACATGTATTAAGTACATGTATGAACATGTATGAACATGTATTAAGTACATGTATGAACATGTATGAAGTACATGTATGAACGTATGAAGTACACGTATGAACATGTATGAAGTACACGTATGAACGTATGAAGTACACGTATGAACATGTATGAAGTACACGTATGAACATGTATGAAGTACATGTATGAACATGTATGAACGTATTAAGTACATGTATGAACGTATGAAGTACACGTATGAACATGTATGAAGTACACGTATGAACGTATGAAGTACACGTATGAACATGTATGAAGTACACGTATGAACATGTATGAAGTACACGTATGAACATGTATGAAGTACATGTATGAACATGTATGAACATGTATTAAGTACATGTATGAACGTATGAAGTACACGTATGAACATGTATGAATGTATTAAGTACATGTATGAACATGTATTAAGTACATGTATGAACGTATGAAGTACATGTATGAACATGTATTAAGTACATGTATGAACGTATGAAGTACACGTATGAACGTATGAAGTACACATATGAACATGTATGAACGTATTAAGTACACGTATGAACATGTATGAACGTATTAAGTACATGTATGAACATGTATGAACGTATTAAGTACATGTATGAACATGTATTAAGTACATGTATGAACATGTATGAACGTATTAAGTACATGTATGAACATGTATTAAGTACACGTATGAACTTGTATGAACGTATTAAGTACATGTATGAACATGTATTAAGTACATGTATGAACATGTATTAAGTACATGTATGAACATGTATTAAGTACATGTATGAACGTGTATTAAGTACATGTATGAACGTGTATTAAGTACATGTATGAACGTGTATTAAGTACATGTATGAACGTATGAAGTACACGTATGAACATGTATGAACGTATTAAGTACATGTATGAACATGTATTAAGTACATGTATGAACATGTATTAAGTACATGTATGAACATGTATGAACGTATTAAGTACATGTATGAACATGTATTAAGTACATGTATGAACGTATGAAGTACACGTATGAACATGTATGAACGTATTAAGTACATGTATGAACATGTATGAACGTATTAAGTACATGTATGAACATGTATGAAGTACATGTATGAACATGTATTAAGTACATGTATGAAGTACATGTATGAACATGTATGAAGTACACGCAAGAACATGTATGAAGTACATGTATGAAGTACATGTATGAACGTATGAAGTACATGTATGAACATGTATGAAGTACATGTATGAACGTATGAAGTACATGTATGAACATGTTTTAAGTACATGTATGAACATGTATGAAGTACACGTATGAAGTACATGTATGAACATGTTTTAAGTACATGTATGAATGTATGAAGTACATGTATGCAGCACTCGTATTTCATACATGTACTTCATAGATGTATGAAGTACATGTAATAGTTATTTTATTCTGAAGGACGAACACACAAACATCAACAGAAAGTGATTTTATTTTGAAGATATCTTTTACTCAATGACGTCAGCGCTGTGCGGGGATGCAGCGGGTTGCCATGGTAACAGCAGCCTCCTCTCCCAGCATGCAGCAGCAGAGCGCCGCCCCTCTCAGTGCGGCAGCAGGTGGAAGTGCAGCAGGGTGGAGCAGCAGACAGACGCACCGTATTAAGTACATGTATGAACATGTATTAAGTACATATATGAACGTATGAAGTACACGTATGAACGTATGAAGTACACGTATGAACATGTATGAACGTATTAAGTACATGTATGAACGTATTAAGTACACGTATGAACATGTATGAACGTATTAAGTACATGTATGAACGTATTAAGTACATGTATGAACGTATTAAGTACACGTATGAACATGTATGAACGTATTAAGTACATGTATGAACATGTATTAAGTACACGTATGAACGTATGAAGTACACGTATGAACGTATGAAGTACATCTATGAACATGTATGAAGTACACGTATGAACATATGAAGTACACGTATGAACGTATGAAGTACACGTATGAACGTATGAAGTACATCTATGAACATGTATGAAGTACATGTATGAACATGTATGAAGTACATGTATGAACGTATGAAGTACATGTATGAACATGTATGAACGTATGAAGTACATGTATGAACATGTATGAAGTACATGTATGAACATGTATTAAGTACATGTATGAACATGTATGAACGTATGAAGTACATGTATGAACATGTATGAAGTACATGTATGAACATGTATGAAGTACATGTATGAACATGTATGAACGTATGAAGTACATGTATGAACATGTATGAAGTACATGTATGAACATGTATTAAGTACATGTATGAAGTACATGTATGAATGTATGAAGTACATGTATGAACATGTATGAAGTACACGCAAGAACATGTATGAAGTACATGTATGAACGTATGAAGTACACGTATGAACGTATGAAGTACACGTATGAACATGTATGAACGTATTAAGTACACGTATGAACATGTATGAACGTATTAAGTACATGTATGAACATGTATTAAGTACATGTATGAACATGTATTAAGTACATGTATGAACGTATGAAGTACACGTATGAACGTATGAAGTACACGTATGAACATGTATGAACGTATTAAGTACACGTATGAACATGTATGAACGTATTAAGTACATGTATGAACATGTATGAAGTACATGTATGAACATGTATTAAGTACATGTATGAAGTACATGTATGAATGTATGAAGTACATGTATGAACATGTATGAAGTACACGCAAGAACATGTATGAAGTACATGTATGAACGTATGAAGTACATGTATGAACATGTATGAAGTACATGTATGAACGTATGAAGTACATGTATGAACATGTTTTAAGTACATGTATGAACGTATGAAGTACATGTATGAACATGTTTTAAGTACATGTATGAACGTATGAAGTACACGTATGAACATGTTTTAAGTACATGTATGAACATGTATGAAGTACACGTATGAAGTACATGTATGAACATGTTTTAAGTACATGTATGAATGTATGAAGTACATGTATGCAGCACTCGTATTTCATACATGTACTTCATAGATGTATGAAGTACATGTAATAGTTATTTTATTCTGAAGGACGAACACACAAACATCAACAGAAAGTGATTTTATTTTGAAGATATCTTTTACTCAATGACGTCAGCGCTGTGCGGGGATGCAGCGGGTTGCCATGGTAACAGCAGCCTCCTCTCCCAGCATGCAGCAGCAGAGCGCCGCCCCTCTCAGTGCGGCAGCAGGTGGAAGTGCAGCAGGGTGGAGCAGCAGACAGACGCACCGCAGCCAGGAGGTAAGACTGTCTCTCAGCCTGTCTCTCTCAGCCTGTCTCTCTCTGTCTCTACCTGTCTGTCTCTACCTGTCTCTCTGGCTCTTCATCCTTCACCTGTCTATCTGTCTGTGTCCTCAGCTCTTCTCTCTGTGTGTCTTGTGTGTCTCATTCTGGGCCATGTGTCTCTGCCGCTCCGCTGTCTGAAGGCTCGGACGCGCCAGCGGCAGAAGCGGCAGACGCGGCAGAAGCGGCAACGTTTGTTTCTTTGCCACTGCTCGGTGTACCGCTCGGTGTGCCCCGCCGCGCCGCGCCGCTCCGCGCCGCTGCCGCCTGTTGGCCTGCGGGCTAACTTAGCTTCAGATCAGGGTCGGGGGAGAACGTGAACGTGTGCGCGTGCTCGTGTCTGAGAGCAGATGATTGACAGGTGAAGAAGTATAATTAATATTTGATGCTGCATCATCATGGCTGCTGACAGCCTCTATTCTGCCTACTGAGCATGCTCAGTGACTTCTTACTCCTGTACTCCTCCTCCCTTTTCTCCTCCTCTCCTCTCCCCACCTCCTCCTCTCCTCTCCTCCTCCTCTCCTCTCTCCTCTCCTCCTCCTCCTCCTCCTCCTCTCTCCTCTCCTCTTTCCACCTCCTCCTCTCCTCTCTCCTCTCCTCCTCCTCTCCTCTCTCCTCTCCTCTCCTCTCCCCACCTCCTCCTCTCCTCTCTCCTCTCCTCCTCCTCTCCTCTCCCCACCTCCTCCTCTCCTCTCTCCTCTCCTCCTCCTCTCCTCTCCTCCTCCTCTCCTCTCTCCTCTCCTCCTCCTCTCCTCTCCTCCTCCTCTCCTCTCTCCTCTCCTCCTCCTCTCCTCTCTCCTCTCCTCTCCCCACCTCCTCCTCTCCTCTCCTCTCCTCCTCCTCTCCTCTCCCCACCTCCTCCTCTCCTCTCTCCTCTCCTCCTCCTCTCCTCTCCTCCTCCTCTCCTCTCCTCCTCCTCTCCTCTCCCCACCTCCTCCTCCTCCTCCTCCTCCTCTCAGTTATTCATGGATGTATTATCAGAGCTGGTTATTGTCTGGTCCAGTAAGAATTGCTCGGCTGGTGCCAGTAAAGTTTCTCAGTAGTTTGTCTCTCGGGCCCGCGGCGTCTCTTTTATAATGGCGGTCTGTGGGGAAGATGCTTTCTGGGCTGCAGGGGGATTTTTTTGTGTAATACCACCAGTGGCCACTGGGAGGAACTGGCTGCCAGGCTGATACTGGGCTGTGTTTGAAACCAGCTACTATACCAGCAGTACAGCAAACAAAAGCTAAATCTGCAGTATTATCTGACCAGTCTACCTCGCTACTACGTCCCACAATGCAAAGCGCTGGAACAACCTCGCGGTCCAGCCAACCGGCAGTGATGGCGGAGACTTTGAGGCTAAAATCTGTTGTAATGTTCACTGCAGGACTGTTAATATCTCACTTTATTACGTTTTAATGTTTTCAGGAGAGAAAGTAACATGTAGAGTCATGTAGATGATGTCACAGGACAGTCAAACAGGTGTGTTGAGGTGATGATGTCACAGGACAGTCAGACAGGTGTGTTGAGGTGATGATGTCACAGGACAGTCAGACAGGTGTGTTGAGGTGATGATGTCACAGGACAGACAGGTGTGTTGAGGTGATGATGTCACAGGACAGTCAGACAGGTGTGTTGAAGTTGAATCACCAGAACTGAGCTGATCTGGTGTCACAGTCGGTTGTAGATACCAGTCAGACCTACTGTGTTTATTTCATGGGTTAAATTGCTGCATTCAGGAGCCGAGCGGTCCCTGAATGGTCCAGAGAGGCGTCAGACTGGGACGCTGTAGACTTCGAGCCTCTCAGACATCAGCTCAGCAGCGTCTCTCAGGGTTGACCTCGGTAGAAAGTACAAACAACACAGTTAGTTTGTCAGCATATGCTGACGATGTTATAGTGTTCATAAAAGGTCAAAATGATATTGAGACTCTTGGACAGACATTAGCATTATATGAACAAGCTTCTTCTGTGAAGGTCAACTGGTCAAAGTATGATGGACTTATACTGGGAGAGTGGTGCAATAAAGAGCAGCTGGGCTGCAGGGGAGCAGAGAGGAAGTGGAGGTTTTAGCTGAATGATAAAAACCAGCCCTGGTGGTCCTACAGGGGGACTTTGGTTGTTAACAACCGGGCCGCCTCTATGCTCTGGCGCCGGGTTATCTGGCTGCTATGGATACATCACACACTTCCTGTCGGTTGGTCCTGCGTGCTTGGGGAACTGTTTTAAATGTGAGGAGAGACTGTTCTCAGATGTAAGGTGATGTTGGGGAAGAGCTGCTCGTACAGATCAGGACTCTCAGCTCATAACAGCGGGATGGCGACGCTGGCAGGACTGAGGTCAGCAGGCCAGAGACAAGATACTGGGATTAAGTCTTTGCATCTTCTGGAAGGACTGGTGGAGGAGGTGATGGGTGGTCCTCCTGGTCTTTTTCGGGAGGCGTTGGGGACGGAGTCTACAGAGGATCAACCGGCTGCATCGTTTGAGTTTCCATCATTGTCCATCTGTGCTGCAGTGGAGGAGCAGGAAGAAGACAGCGGAGCTGTGCTCTCC
>NC_058122.1:30292500-30295000 GCF_914725855.1 Thunnus albacares
TGAGTGTGTGTGTGTGAGTGTGTGTGTGAGTGTGTGTGTGTGAGTGTGTGTGTGTGAGTGTGTGTGTGAGTGTGTGTGTGAGTGTGTGTGTGTGAGTGTGTGTGTGTGAGTGTGTACGTTTTGTACAAACATGAACATTCATGATTTCATGTTTCTTCTTCTGTGGTTCAAACAGAGAAAGCAGCTTTGAAGGAATCTGCTGAAGAGACTGTGAAGGTAAATCAATCAGTTTCTGATCAGCAGTATTGATCATGTCGGGTAAAGATCTGTCTAACTGATTCTGATTGGTTCATGGAAGTTTGTGACATCATCATTTCCTACCTGTGAGACAAGCAGAGAATAAAAACATGAATAATTAACCTTTATGCACCTGAGACAGCAAAGATAGTTTGTGCAGACAGACGTCTCACTCTGGCTCCGTGTTTTCACACTGAAACAATAAAGTTTAATTCAAACGTGACTGAATCACTGCAGAGATTAAATCTGTTTACAGTGTTTATGTTCAAACTAAAGACAACAAACATACTAATTTAATAATAATGATAACAACTCTGATCAATAATAATATAATAATAATGATAACAACTCTGATCAATAATAATATAATAATAATGATAACAACCCTGATCAATAATAATTTAATAATAATAACAACCCTGATCAATAATAATTTAATAATAATGACAACAACTCTGATCAATAATAATATAATAATAATGATAACAACCCTGATCAATAATAATTTAATAATAATGATAACAACCCTGATCAATAATAATATAACAATAATGATAACAACCCTGATCAATAATAATATAATAATAATGATAACAACCCTGATCAATAATAATGATCATTTGTGTGTTTCAGGCCTCCAGGGCAGCAGGAGGCGCCAGAGCCAGCAAGATGATCTCTGCCAAGAGTTCAGGTACAACCTCCATCTGTTACACCAGTAACACCAGTTTAACCAGTCTCACCCATTTAACCTGCCTGTCTCTCTGTCAGAGTCTGTAGACGGAGTCAGTCCAGGAAGTCGTTCACCTGCGAGCCGCTCGTCCACTCCAAACAGAGAAGTGAAGAAGGTCAGTTGATGGTTTGACTGGTGTTGATGGTTTGACTGGTGATGATGGTTTGACTGGTGATGATGGTTTAACTGGTGATGATGGTTTGACTGGTGATGATGGTTTGACTGGTGATGATAGTTTGACTGGTGATGATGGTTTGACTGGTGTTGATGGTTTGACTGGTGTTGATGGTTTGACTGGTGATGATGGTTTAACTGGTGATGATGGTTTGATGGTTTGACTGGTGATGATGGTTTAACTGGTGATGATGGTTTGATGGTATGACTGGTGTTGATGGTTTAACTGGTGATGATGGTATGACTGGTGTTGATGGTTTGACTGGTGTTGATGGTTTGACTGGTGATGATGGTTTGACTGGTGTTGATAGTTTGACTGGTGATGATGGTTTGACTCTTGTTGATGGTATGATGGTTTGACTGGTGATGATGGTTTAACTGGTGATGATGGTATGACTGGTGTTGATGGTTTAACTGGTGATGATGGTATGACTGGTGTTGATAGTTTGACTGGTGATGATGGTTTGACTCTTGTTGATGGTATGATGGTTTGACTGGTGATGATGGTTTGACTGGTGATGGTGGTTTGACTGGTGATGATGGTTTGACTGGTGATGATGGTTTGACTCTTGTTGATGGTTTGACTGGTGATGATGGTTTGACTGGTGATGATGGTTTGACTCTTGTTGATGGTATGACTGGTGATGATGGTTTGACTGGTGATGATGGTATGATGGTTTGACTGGTGATGATGGTTTAACTGGTGATGATGGTTTGACTGGTGATGGTTTAACTGGTGATGATGGTATGACTGGTGTTGATAGTTTGACTGGTGATGATGGTTTGACTGGTGATGATGGTTTGACTGTGATGATGGTTTGACTGGTGATGGTTTAACTGGTGATGATGGTTTGACTGGTGATGATGGTTTGACTGGTGATGGTTTAACCTGTGATGATGGTTTGACTGGTGTTGATAGTTTGACTGGTGATGATGGTTTGACTGGTGATGATGGTTTGACTCTTGTTGATGGTATGATGGTTTGACTGGTGATGATAGTTTGACTGGTGATGATGGTTTGACTGGTGATGATGGTTTGACTGGTGTTGATAGTTTGACTGGTGATGATGGTTTGACTGGTGATGATAGTTTGACTGGTGATGATAGTTTGACTGGTGATGATGGTTTAACTGGTGATGATAGTATGACTGGTGATGATAGTTTGACTGGTGATGATGGTTTGACTGGTGATGATGGTTTAACTGGTGATGATGGTATGACTGGTGTTGATAGTTTAACTGGTGATGATGGTTTGACTGGTGATGATGGTTTAACTGGTGATGATGGTATGACTGGTGTTGATGGTTTAACTGGTGATGATGGTATGACTGGTGTTGATGGTTTGACTGGTGATGATGG
>NC_058122.1:30297500-30300000 GCF_914725855.1 Thunnus albacares
ATGCTAATAACATGCTAATATCCAGATTAAACAGATGTGTCCTGAAGGAGGCGCTGCAGCCACAACATGAGTTCAACTTTTATATCCTGTGCTTCTGTTTATAGATATTTTATACAACACATGTAACCAATATGTAAACATAGTAAATACATATCACACACTGCATCATGTATTAGTCATTATTTTGGTTGTTGTACACAATTTTTCAAAAATAATGCACATAAAAATCCATAACAACAAGGCCAAACGTATCAAACACAATGATGAGCAGTTTTATTCATGTTTACTATCTTACTTACAAACTACACATTTTTAATTCCTTTTCACAACTATTCCACAAATTAACCCTTTGACGGATATACATCATTGTTTAAATATTTGTTCTTACCCTTGTTTGATTAAACAAACTGACGGGAGACACATTAAAGGAAAACCTGGTCCAGGTCTAGATGCTGGACCCCTACAGTGAGGGGGTCTGGTCCAGGTCTGGATGCTGGACCCCTACAGTGAGGGGGTCTGGTCCAGGTCTGGATGCTGGACCCCTACAGTGAGGGGGTCTGGTCCAGGTCTAGATGCTGGACCCCTACAGTGAGGGGGTCTGGTCCAGGTCTGGATGCTGGACCCCTACAGTGAGGGGGTCTGGTCCAGGTCTGGATGCTGGACCCCTACAGTGAGGGGGTCTGGTCCAGGTCTAGATGCTGGACCCCTACAGTGAGGGGGTCTGGTCCAGGTCTGAATGCTGGACCCCTACAGTGAGGGGGTCTGGTCCAGGTCTGAATGCTGGACCCCTACAGTGAGGGGGTCTGGTCCAGGTCTAGATGCTGGACCCCTACAGTGAGGGGGTCTGGTCCAGGTCTAGATGCTGGACCCCTACAGTGAGGGGGTCTGGTCCAGGTCTGAATGCTGGACCCCTGCAGTGAGGGGGTCTGGGGGCTCTGTTATGCTGGCAGGGTTTGGGGAAGGGTCACTGCTAATCAATAGAAAGTAGTTGTGAGTGATCAGCTTTATCCTGATGGGAGTGGTC
The DNA here is from genome assembly GCF_914725855.1 of Thunnus albacares. Lineage (NCBI taxonomy): Eukaryota > Metazoa > Chordata > Actinopteri > Scombriformes > Scombridae > Thunnus > Thunnus albacares. Next base: position 30,298,525 of record NC_058122.1, read on the forward strand.
TCTTCCAGGATGAATCACATGTTACGACCTTCACAGTCACCTGATCTGAACCCAGCTGATCACCTTTGTTGGGATCATCATCATCATCATCATCATCATCAGCATAAACCTTCTTCCACTTTTGTTTCCTTAAGTCGACCTCGAGGGCAGCGACGGCTTCCAGTGATCTGTGTCAAATCACTTTACAAGTTTTAGACATATTTTCATTTATGTCAGTTATGAGTCGTCCTACTGATCTGCTCTCAGTGTTATCTATCAGTGTAGAAGTGTCTCAGCAGTAGATGTTATTAAACTATTAATAAAATCTGTTTGGGTTTAACAGATCAATATTAAAATCACCACATTCACTTTGCACCTTTGTGTGGATTCTATAACTTAAATAAGTTCCATGTAACTATTTTATAATATATAAAATATGATATTTATTACACAGTATATGATTAATATAACTGTACATATATACTGTAATTATTATACAGTATATTAAATATAACTGTACATATATACTGTAATTATTATACAGTATATTAAGTATAACTATGTTTATATATTGTAATTATTATATGAACAGTTTGTTTAATGTAACTGTTTATATTGATCGTGTGTTGACAGATTGAAAGTCAGAAATTGACCTTCAGAGAGAACGCCAAAGCTCGAACTGACCACGGTGCTGAAATCGTGGTCCAGTCTGACACCTCCCCTCTTCGCCTTAGCAACACTTCCTCCCCTGGAAGCCTTAATGCTGCTGAAGCTCCGCCCCTTGACACCTTGGCCGACCAGGTGAGAGATTTACCTGTTCAGACCGAACGCACCGAATCATCACATGATGTGCAGTCAATCACATTAAGAAATATTTCTTCCTATTCCTGTCAGGTGTCTGCCTCCCTCGCCAAACAAGGCCTGTGATTGGAGGAACCCTGTGCCTGCTGAGCCCGCCCCCGTTACCAAGGAAACTACCTAATGAAAGAAAGAAAATAAATCATCATTCTGTCTTTTTCCTCATCACTTTCATCTAACACCACAGTCAGGCTTGGAGAGATTTTATGAAGTTATGAAGCAAAGTGAAAATATTTGAGATCTATGAAGCTGTTGAGTTCTAAAAGAAGCAGCTCTGTTTCTATTGGCTCAGTTAGCTGAACATGCCATGTGATGTCTGCCACCAAAAGAGGAACATTTATGAGTTCTCAACAGTCACAAAAACCTGAAAGTTAAAGACCTGCTGTGGATAAAAATCAGGTATCAAGACATCAGTTGATACAGTCGCAGGTTTCCTGACGGTGAGGAACCTCCTCAGTAGGAGCAGGAGGAGAAACATGAGGCTTCATAACTCAAACAGAAACACACTGATGTCATTCAGTGTGACTTAAACTTCCTGAGGATCATTATCTCTGATGTCATCACCAATAAACCTCCATAAATCCACTTAGAGGCTGCAGAACAACCTGAGAATCATCTTCAGTATCACAGTGATAGTTT
>NC_058122.1:30307500-30312500 GCF_914725855.1 Thunnus albacares
CTGTAAAACGGCGCTGAGCTAACGCTAACTTGCTGTGACCCTGAAATCTGTGGAGTCCAAATGAAGTGAAATAAAGTGAGCAGATGAACCTGGAAGGACTCCAGTATGGAGTTAAAGTAGATGAAGACGATCTGAGCTACTTCATCTTCACCACCAGGATTCACAAAAAACAGCATGTAGGTGATTCCCAACAGAGGCAGCAGCACCAGAGTGGCCTTCACCGCCTTCCTGCAGGGACAATACATGTCATCAGAGAGCAACAGACAGAACACACAGTACAGACACAACAGACAGAACACACAGTACAGACAGAACACACAGTACAGACAGTACAGACAGAACTCACAGTGCAGACAGAACTCACAGTACAGACACAACAGACAGGACTCACAGTACAGACAGAACAGACAGAACACACAGTACAGACAGAACAGACAGGACACACAGTACAGACAGAACTCACAGTGCAGACAGAACTCACAGTACAGACACAACAGACAGGACACACAGTACAGACAGAACAGACAGTACAGACAGAACTCACAGTACAGACAGAACTCACAGTACAGACACAACAGACAGGACACACAGTTCAGACAGAACAGACACAACAGACAGAACACACAGTACAGACAGTACAGACAGAACAGACAGAACACACAGTACAGACAGAACAGACAGAACACACAGTACAGACAGAACAGACAGAACAGACAGAACACACAGTACAGACAGAACAGACAGAACACACAGTACAGACAGAACTCACAGTACAGACAGAACAGACAGAACACACAGTACAGACAGAACAGACAGGACACACAGTACAGACAGAACTCACAGTACAGACAGAACTCACAGTACAGACACAACAGACAGGACACACAGTACAGACAGAACAGACAGTACAGACAGAACTCACAGTACAGACAGAACTCACAGTACAGACAGAACTCACAGTACAGACACAACAGACAGGACACACAGTACAGACAGAACAGACACAACAGACAGAACACACAGTACAGACAGTGCAGACAGAACAGACAGAACACACAGTACAGACAGAACACACAGTACAGACAGAACAGACAGAACACACAGTACAGACAGAAGAGACAGTACAGACAGTAGAGACAGAACAGACAGAACACATAGTACAGACAGAACAGACAGTACAGACAGAAGAGGCAGTAGAGACAGAACACATAGTACAGACAGAACACACAGTACAGACAGTACAGACAGAACAGACAGAACAGACGGTACAGACAGAACAGACAGTAGAGACAGTACAGACAGTACAGACAGTACAGACAGTAGAGACAGTATAGACAGTACAGACAGTAGAGACAGTAGAGACAGTACAGACAGTAGAGACAGTACAGACAGTACAGACAGTATAGACAGTACAGACAGTAGAGACAGTATAGACAATACAGACAGAAGAGACAGTAGAGACAGTAGAGACAGTACAGACAGTACAGACAGAAGAGACAGTAGAGACAGTACAGACAGTATAGACAGTAGAGACAGTAGAGACAGTACAGACAGTAGAGACAGTATAGACAGTACAGACAGTAGAGACAGTAGAGACAGTAGAGACAGTATAAACAGTACAGGCAGTACAGACAGTAGAGACAGTAGAGACAGTATAGACAGTACAGACAGTAGAGACAGTACAGACAGTACAGACAGTATAGACAGTACAGACAGTATAGACAGTAGAGACAGTAGAGACAGTAGAGACAGTATAGACAGTACAGACAGTAGAGACAGTAGAGACAGTAGAGACAGTACAGACAGTAGAGACAGTATAGACAGTACAGACAGTAGAGACAGTACAGACAGTACAGACAGTACAGACAGTACAGACAGTACAGACAGTATAGACAGTAGAGACAGTAGAGACAGTATAGACAGTACAGACAGTGCAGACAGTAGAGACAGTACAGACAGTAGAGACAGTATAGACAGTATAGACAGTACAGACAGTACAGACAGTACAGACAGTATAGACAGTACAGACAGTACAGACAGTAGAGACAGTATAGACAGTAGAGACAGTACAGACAGTAGAGACAGTATAGACAGTACAGACAGTAGAGACAGTATAGACAGTACAGACAGTACAGACAGTAGAGACAGTACAGACAGTACAGACAGTACAGACAGTAGAGACAGTAGAGACAGTATAGACAGTACAGACAGTACAGACAGTAGAGACAGTACAGACAGTAGAGACAGTATAGACAGTATAGACAGTACAGACAGTACAGACAGTATAGACAGTATAGACAGTACAGACAGTACAGACAGTATAGACAGTAGAGACAGTACAGACAGTAGAGACAGTATAGACAGTACAGACAGTACAGACAGTAGAGACAGTACAGACAGTAGAGACAGTAGAGACAGTATAGACAGTAGAGACAGTACAGACAGTAGAGACAGTATAGACAGTACAGACAGTACAGACAGTAGAGACAGTACAGACAGTAGAGACAGTAGAGACAGTACAGACAGTACAGACAGTAGAGACAGTAGAGACAGTACAGACAGTACAGACAGTACAGACAGTACAGACAGTAGAGGCAGTAAATGGTAAATGGTAAATGGACTGTACTTGTATAGCGCCTTTCTAGTCTTCCGACCACTCAAAGCGCTTTTTACACTACGAATCACATTCACCCATTCACACACATTCATACACTGAATGGGTACAGGGGCTACCATGCAATGTCCCAACCTGCCCATCAGAGAAAGCTAACCATTTACACACATTCATTCACTGATGGCACAGCCATCAGGAGCAATTTTGGGGTTAAGTGTCTTGCCCAAGGACACATCGGCATGTGGACTGGAGGAGCCGGGAATCGAACCACCGATCTTCCGATCAGTGGACGACCCGCTCTACCTCCTGAGCCACAGCCGCCATTTTGGTACAGACAGTACAGACAGTAGAGACAGTACAGACAGTAGAGACAGTACAGACAGTACAGACAGTAGAGACAGTAGAGACAGTACAGACAGTACAGACAGTACAGACAGTAGAGACAGTACAGACAGTACAGACAGTACAGACAGTAGAGACAGTAGAGACAGTACAGACAGTACAGACAGTAGAGACAGTACAGACAGTACAGACAGTACAGACAGTAGAGACAGTAGAGACAGTACAGACAGTACAGACAGTAGAGACAGTACAGACAGTACAGACAGTACAGACAGTAGAGACAGTAGAGACAGTACAGACAGTACAGACAGTAGAGACAGTATAGACAGTACAGACAGTACAGACAGTAGAGACAGTACAGACAGTACAGACAGTAGAGACAGTAGAGACAGTACAGACAGAACAGACAGAAGAGACAGTAGAGACAGTACAGACAGTACAGACAGTACAGACAGTAGAGACAGTAGAGACAGTACAGACAGTACAGACAGTAGAGACAGTACAGACAGTACAGACAGTACAGACAGTAGAGACAGTAGAGACAGTACAGACAGTACAGACAGTAGAGACAGTATAGACAGTACAGACAGTACAGACAGTAGAGACAGTACAGACAGTACAGACAGTAGAGACAGTAGAGACAGTACAGACAGAACAGACAGAAGAGACAGTAGAGACAGTATAGACAGTACAGACAGTACAGACAGTAGTCTGTGTCATGGCTCTCACCTGTATTGGATTGTCTCAGAAGTCGTTGATGCTCTCAGTTTGGTCATCAGGATCCGAACGATGTTGAACAGGAAGACAAAGTTAATCTAAAGAAGACGAGACGTTTAACTTGATATTATTTAAATCACGTCTTAAAAATGTTTGAACATGTTTCATCATTTTCTGACGCCGCGTCCTTAAGTGTTGTTTTGTCTTGTTTGTTTAACGTTATCTAAACCTGATGTTTATATGTAAAAGCTCAGAGATCAGAGGTAGACTTCATTCAAGATTCAAAAACACGTCTTCAGCAGAGACAGAAAATAAAAGCATGAAAGTCTTGAAGCTTTTTAAAGAAACAAGAAGAAGAGCGAAAACTGTTGGAACCGTTTTCTTTTTCTCTGGATGTCAGACTGTCGATCCTTCCAATCAATACAAACACAACAGATTCATCATGCATATTTATATCATATGGCCAAAAGTATGTGGACAGCCTTGGAACTATTTGTCTTCATCTCATCAGCAGCAGGATCCAGTCCAGACTAGTCCAGACTAGTCCAGACCAGTCCAGACCACTTCAGACCAGTCATGACCAGTCCAGAACAGTTCAAACTAGTTCAGTCCAGTGCAGACCAGCTCGGTTTGGAGGTGTTCTTACCAGCAGGACCAGGATCATGGGACCCTGGTAGATGTAGTCTGTATAAACTCCTGCCCTCTTTCCGAACCAGCACCTGGCAATCAGAAAACAATCACCAATCAGATCTGGTCACAGAGTTACACACTCTGACATCATCTGTGTCCAATCACACAACGAATCAAACAAAATAAAAAGTCTAAACAAGCTGTGAAAGTGTATTTTCCACCTCGGCGTGTGTTTCCAGGTGTAACACATCACATCTACAGGTGCATTGTGGGTAATGTGGCGGTTTTGATGAGGAAGAAGAACATGAGGAATAAAAGAGTCTAAAGATGTAAACTTTCAGTGAATGATTATCTTTCTTAGTTTATTTACATCCTGCTGCTTTGGCACTTCTTGTTGACACTAACCATGGAAACAGACAACAACCACCTGAATCTGAGGAAGCTGTGACATCACTGCTCCCATGTGACCTCACTTCCTGTGTGATCATGTGACTCACTTTTCATTATCATAGTAAAGTTTCCCAAAAGCCCACGCCACGATGATGGGAAACGGGATACCTGTGGACACACAGACAGGTGACAGTCAGCTGCTAAGCTAACAATTGCATTGCAAAGGATCACACATTGGTTTGATCAATCATGTCTGAGTCTAAATGTAAACAAGGCAAAAGGTATATTTTTCTCTAAGACTATGGAA
>NC_058122.1:30317500-30345000 GCF_914725855.1 Thunnus albacares
TGTGTGTGAGGGTGTGTGCGTGAGTGTGTGAGCCTCTCTGTTATTGGCCAACAGCCAACATTTCTGTCCAATCAGTGACAAGCAGGGAATAAGCGCCAGATTCTCTCAGTGGGAAAGAAAGAGACACGCAGAGTGTCACGTGACTGAACATATGGACACACACACACACACACACACACATACATCTGACTGGAGTGTGTTCTGGTTTCTGTTAATCTTACATATGACCAGTTTGTCGTCTATATACAGTTTGCTCTACAGTAATGTAATGAGGATGTCTTTAGGACCCTGGGGAAGACGTTCTCTACTGGTCCACAGAACAAAGCGGTGCAGTGCGGCGTCGAACATGGATGTATAATAAGAGCTGAATACGGCGCCGCTCCCAGTGGTCACTGGTGGTGTTACGGTTAACAAACAGCATTTTCTCCATAGACCTCCATTATAAAACCGCTGACAGGACGCCTCCGACTGCTAACAAGGTCAATTACGACTCTTTCTGTTACAAGGTTTCCATCCTTGAAGGTTTTATATTTGTAAAACTGTCCACAAGCCGAGAAAAGCAATTTAAAAATCCATTACATCATCACATTGTAAAGTCTGTGGGCCGAGCAGGAACTTGGGGGCGGGGCCAGCAGGGGAAACGCCACTGAGCATATTCAGTGGGCCGCACAACGCAGAGGCTAGAAACTTTTCTGGTGTATGCGCCAGCTGAGCAATTCTCATTGGACCAAATAGACGCCATTTTGGATGCAGTATCCAGCTGTTATAATACATCTATGACTGTAAACACAGTAGGACGGACGCCGTATAGAAACGCTGCAACTCTCCTGTAACATCATCATGTGACATCATACAGACTCAATCACCTCGCTGGCTGCCTCTGCACAGTCACATAACTGATGTTTCATTTTATTATCACTTCCAGTCATCTGCAAGGTGCAGACCTGGATTATGTTACTGAATATTCATCAGACAACAACAAACAGTACAAAGCAAAAGCAAAAACAAACAAACAAACAAACAAACCCAGACAGAACACACCATACAAAATACAAAGCTACACACAACAGCACATCACAAACACCAAACTAGACTCAGTGGTCACACAGCTGATTGAACTGCAGCTCTTCATATCATCAGGTAAACGTTCACTGAGTTCATCAGAGGAAGCTGATGTCTAAATGCAGTGTGATGAAATGGTCCAAACTGTTATAGAGTGAACACAAAGTCACATAGTGGAGGAGGACAAACCATTTAACATTTTATAAACTAGGCACAAATCTGAGAATAATCTAAAACTCTCAAAGTTCAGTAAATTGTTTTTAAATTAAAATGTCACTGCCGTAGCGTGTGACCATTTGACCAGTTTTGCCAGATAGAAACTTCTGCATGTCATCTAAAAACCCCACAGAAATGACAGAATAAATAAATATTCAGTTCAAACCTCCAGAACATATTTTACAGTATATATGAAACCTCTTTCATGTCTTTAATACAATTTTTTTCCAATTCAAGTCACCAAAAATAAAGACCAGAAAAATACACTGGAGGAAAATTATTCCGTCTGTTTGTGTTTACATGAAGAAAAGCTTCAAACTGCACAGCTGTTAATGATACTGATGATACACTGTTACCCTTCATTACGCTGCTATTTGTGGATTTAATGGCTCCACTTACAGCTGCTCTGCTGACTCACACAGGGTTGCAGATCTTACTGGTGTTGTGCAGGTCTTACTGGTGTTGTGCAGGTCTTACTGGTGTTGTGCAGATCTTACTGGTGTTGTGCAGATCTTACTGGTGTTGTGCAGGTCTTACTGGTGTTGTGCAGGTCTTACTGGTGTTGTGCAGGTCTTACTGGTGTTGTGCAGGTCTTACTGGTGTTGTGCAGATCTTACTGGTGTTGTGCAGGTCTTACTGGTGTTGTGCAGATCTTACTGGTGTTGTGCAGGTCTTACTGGTGTTGTGCAGATCTTACTGGTGTTGTGCAGGTCTTACTGGTGTTGTGCAGGTCTTACTGGTGTTGTGCAGGTCTTACTGGTGTTGTGCAGATCTTACTGGTGTTGTGCAGGTCTTACTGGTGTTGTGCAGGTCTTACTGGTGTTGTGCAGGTCTTACTGGTGTTGTGCAGATCTTACTGGTGTTGTGCAGATCTTACTGGTGTTGTGCAGGTCTTACTGGTGTTGTGCAGGTCTTACTGGTGTTGTGCAGGTCTTACTGGTGTTGTGCAGATCTTACTGGTGTTGTGCAGGTCTTACTGGTGTTGTGCAGATCTTACTGGTGTTGTGCAGGTCTTACTGGTGTTGTGCAGGTCTTACTGGTGTTGTGCAGATCTTACTGGTGTTGTGCAGGTCTTACTGGTGTTGTGCAGATCTTACTGGTGTTGTGCAGGTCTTACTGGTGTTGTGCAGATCTTACTGGTGTTGTGCAGGTCTTACTGGTGTTGTGCAGGTCTTACTGGTGTTGTACAGGTCTTACCGGTGTTTTGCTGCATGACGGCAGATGTTGAAGCCTGATGGAGTTCAACACTGTTAAATCACACAGATGACTTGAAGTGTAACTACTGATACTGACAGAGAGACTGTTTGTTTCTGTCTTATTCCTTCATTTTTTTTAAATTCTGTTGTTTTGTATCAAAGTCAGGTTTCATATGACCTGATGAAATTTGCCAGAACCTGAGTGCTGAATATAAGACTCTTCTTCTTTTTCAGAAGGCTTTTTAATAGATATCTGTCTGTTTTAATTTGTGACTTTTTTGTGCCACCTCTCTCACCTGGCATTCAAGATTTGTCAGAAATCTTTTTAGTTAACCTCACAAAGGATGCAGCACTATAAATATAAAGCAAACGTAACTTCCAGAAATAAACATCATCTTTTATTTGGGCCAGTATGGTGGCCCGTTTTACTGTCTGAGTCTCAAGTTGAAGCATTTTGGTCTGTTAGGTGACAGAATACAAGTGTAGAATCTAAAAATAGTACAGTAGTGAAACGTTTGGGAGGAAAAAATCCATAAAGAGTCTCAAACATGATCTGCAGAGACAGACTTTGCAGCACCTGGCTGCGGTCAAGTGATCGATTCTGTCCCACCCGTAAACTGATCAGATTCTTTTACATTTTATTTGTGAGATAACTCATCTCTCCTATAATACAACAAACTTCTTCTTCTTCTTTACTGTGCAGCTCTGCTGTTCTCATGTTGCTGGAATAATGTTGAACTGTATCATGTGACTGTTCTTCTGTCTTGATTTCACAGAAGAGCCAAACTCCCAAATCAGAATCCAAGAAGGTGACCTTCAGCCTCAAGAATAATAACAGCTGGTAAGAAACTGCATGTAATGATTATAGTAAATATGTATATTGTGTCTATATATATATATATATATATATATATATATATATATATATATATATATATATATATATATATATATATATTATGCTACTATACAAGTAACCCCGATGAGAGGGGCTACATGCAGAGGTTGTGGGATATATGGATGATGATTGATGAGGTACAACGAACATGCTACGGCAAGGGGGAGCCAGGACGACAGGTCAGAGGGGAGATATCATCATCCTCCCCACACTCCGAGATTGGGTACCAAGCCCTAACGACCTTAATACAAGGGCAACTGACCTAAGAATGACTATCATAACTAAGCTGGACACCCAGCACCCCCGTAGTTCTTCAGAGCATCTTCAGTTTATTTGTTATTATAATTGTGATTTAAAATAACGGACTGAACCTTTAATTACACATCTACAGCTGCTGTCTGAATGCTGCTTTCAAGTGCAGCTCGTTCATTCAAGTTTTCAAAGTCAAGTGCACTCCACATTCAAGAGGCTCAGAGACTACAACAGACTGTTGCTAGGAAACAGACAAAAACATTCAACAGGTTTCTTCATCTTCATCATCATCATCAGTGATCATATTGATGACTCACCAGGACGATGATCTCGGTGCACTGACTGTAGTTTCCTCGAGGAGCCCAGCTGCCGTTCGACTGACACTCTCTGTACACCTGGTCTGAAGACACACACACACACACACACACACACACACACACACACACACACACACACACACACACACACACACAATAATGGAATAAAGATAATTTTATTAAATCAATATGTCCAATAACAAACTAATAGAACTAAAAGTGAGAGATTTAGAAGAAAAGTTTAAAGTTTGTTCTATAACAACATATTTCTATAATAATGTATATTTTTATATTAAAACATATTTCTATAATAATGTATATTTTTATATTAAAACATATTTCTATAATAATGTATATTTTTATATTAAAACATATTTCTATAATAATGTATATTTCGGTAACACTTTTTTAAACCATTATTTATTTCAGGGGAGTTTCTCTGAGAGGAGGCTTCTGTTTTTCAGGAATGTCCTGATCATATTCACACCTGGAAGCTGCCCAGTACAACCACAGTCTGACCTGCTGCCACTGGGCAGCTCCATTAGAGCAGCTGGGGTTAGGGGCCTTGCTCAAGGGCACCTCAGTGGTGGTAATGAAGGCAGCTTCCTCACTTTCCCAGATTCATCCTGCCGGTCCGGGGATTGAACTGATGACCCTCTAGTCACAAACTCACTTCTCTAAGCTTTATCTGTCTGATGTGTCAGTGTTTAATGTCTTATTGGCTCGTAGTGATGAACCTACAGAGAATTATATTTATATTATAGAGTCTGCAGCTCCTCCTCTCAGCTTTATGGAGCTTTATAGTGAGTTTCAGCTCATTGTTTATCTGTCCGGCTGCAACTTTACTGTTCTGGTTCACTCTCAGCGTCTCATACCGTCGTTTTGGGTCATATCAGGCAGCTTTTTTCAGAGAAAAAGCTGTAAAAAGCTGCTGTACACTACCTGCTCAGCACCAGACGGCAAACAGACACAGTTAGCTGTCGACTAGCTGGTGAACATAGTGGAGCATTTAGCAGCTAAAGAGCCAGATATTTCCCTCAGGAGTTGGTAGAGAGCAAAAACAGAGCTAAAAGAGAGTGAATATTGGACTTTTATTCACCAGGTGGACAGAAACATGAATGATAATGTTGCCCCGTAACTGCTGGATGTGGAAATAAGCAACAGTTTGCTGACAAGTTCAAAATATCAACTTAAAGCTGATGATGAGTCAGAGTTGTGATCACTAGTTGTTTCTGATGGAAACATCAGTTATTAAGGTTCACTCAATGGCTATTCTGGAGCTTTTGATCAGGTATCATAGAGCTGTAGATTGTTTTGTTTTGAAGTTCAAGAATGAAAAAAATGTTAATATCGAATCAATCAATAACAAGTGAAAGTGATCAGATTGTTCCTGAAGATGAGAAACTCCCACACTGATGACTGATGAATTAATTGATCTGTGAGCCATAAGCATCTACAGCGTTACTATGACAACAGCAGGACTGTAATGTGGCCCCCACACTGTCACTGCCCCCCCCCCCCCCCCCCCCCCCCTCCGGAACAATAAGTCAAGGTTCAGCTGCTCTGCCAATCAGTGGCAAGAGAGGGAAGAGAGCGAGGGTATTTCTCTGGGATGATGATGATGAAGGAGGCGGAGAGAGACATGAGCTACAGCTAGTTTACAAGTGACTCACACACACACACACACACACACACACACACACACATACACACACACACACTGTAATTTGTCCATTTGGCAGGAGAAACTCAGATCCTCCTCCGCTCAGCTGCTCGCTGTGTTTCTGTACATCAGTGAGATCACGCAGTGCTCAGCTGTGATTGGTACTAATAATAACAAAATGACTAAATAAATACCTAAAGTGAAATTTGTCTTGACATTTGTTCACTTGGATGACACAGGAACAAGTTGAACATGTGCAGTCTGTCCTTCAGAGGCTGCTGGGAACCAGTTTCACGCTTTCCTGCTCCACTCCTCATCCTCCCAGACTCTTCACACCAGTTTGTGGTGGAGGTCGACACCGTTGGAGCGGGTCCCAGCAGTCTGTCCATTGTTCTCCTACAAGCTGCCCCCTGCAGAGGATCTACGCAGTGACCGAACTGTTACCCTTCAAGCTAGCCCTGCAGGAGTGGAGGCAGCTGTTTGTGGTCTGGAACGACCACAACAACCTAGAATACATTCACACGGCCAGACGGCTGAATTCCTGCCAAGCCGGGTCGGCGACGCTTTTCAACTAGTTCAACTTCACCTTCGTCTGCCACTCTGGCTCGAAGAACACGAAACCAGATACCCTTTCCCATTTGATCCAGACCAGTGACTCCCCTGCTGACACACAGTCATCCTTACTGTTGTTGATATTACAACATGTGTTCTGCCTTCACAGATATCGTCTTCTACCTTTGTAGGGTCCAGATCCACTAACAGACAGACAGGTAGAGAAATAAGACAGGTACGTACTGGTGGTATTGTAGTAGATGCCGTTGAACTGCTCAGGACAGGGTCTGGAAATCAGCTCTCCAGCTGCACTGCGAGGCCAACAGGTTCCTATACCGTCCACAGACAGGTCACAGTACAGACCTGCAAACAGGCAGACTGTGAGTTTGTGGATTTTATATTGTAAAATAATGCATCTTTTAGATGCAGTAAGCTTACTGAGAGTGTACAGATTTAAACATCCCCCCCCCCCCGGCGCTCCCACTCCCTCACCTGCTTCACAGTAAAACCCTTTCGGTCAAAAGGAATCTGATGAAATTGAGGTATGAATCGTGGACGTGTTATTAGCTGTTATGTAGCAAGAAGGAGCTTCAATCACACATGGTACTCTGAAGTAAACTCTAATATTCTGGGGTACTCCATGGTATGCCTTGGTAGTCCTTGATGGTCCTGGGTGGTCCCGGGTGGTCTGGGGTACCTGAGTGTAGTGCTGGATTGTCATTGTAGTCCAGGGGATTTGAGGGTATTCCTGTGTAGTCAGGGTAATCATGGGCACTTAGGGGCACTCTTGTCCAGTTAGTGTAGTCCTGGACACTCTGTAGTCAGAGGGAGTCCTGGGATTTTACAAGTACTCTTGTGTAGTAAGGGTACTTCTAGGTACTAAAGGACTCCTCTGTTGTTGTGGTTATCCTGGCCACTTAAAGTTACTCTTGTGTAGTCAGGGTACTTCTAGGTACTCTTGTGTAGTCCTCGGTTGTTGTGGTTATCCCAGGTGCTTAAAGGTACTCTTGTGTAGTCAAGGTACTTCTAGGTACTCTTGTGTAGTCCTCGGTTGTTGTGGTTATCCCGGGTACTTAAAGGTACTCTTGTGTAGTCAGGGTACTTCTAGGTACTAAAGGGTACTCCTCTGTTGTTGTGGTTATCCTGGGTACTTAAAGGTACTCTTGTGTAGTCAGGGTACTTCTAGGTACTCTTGTGTAGTCAGGGTACTTCTAGGTACTTTTGTGTAGTCCTCGGTTGTTGTGGTTATCCTGGCCACTTAAAGTTACTCTTGTGTAGTTAGGGTACTTCTAGGTACTCTTGTGTAGTCCTCGGTTGTTGTGGTTATCCCAGGTGCTTAAAGGTACTCTTGTGTAGTCAGGGTACTTCTAGGTACTCTTGTGTAGTCCTCGGTTGTTGTGGTTATCCCGGGTACTTAAAGGTACTCTTGTGTAGTCAGGGTACTTCTAGGTACTAAAGGGTACTCCTCTGTTGTTGTGGTTATCCTGGGTACTTAAAGGTACTCTTGTGTAGTCAGGGTACTTCTAGGTACTAAAGGGTACTCCTCTGTTGTTGTGGTTATCCTGGGTACTTAAAGGTACTCTTGTGTAGTCAGGGTACTTCTAGGTACTCTTGTGTAGTCAGGGTACTTCTAGGTACTTTTGTGTAGTCCTCGGTTGTTGTGGTTATCCTGGCCACTTAAAGTTACTCTTGTGTAGTTAGGGTACTTCTAGGTACTCTTGTGTAGTCCTCGGTTGTTGTGGTTATCCTGGCCACTTAAAGTTACTCTTGTGTGGTTAGGGTACTTCTAGGTACTCTTGTGTAGTCCTCGGTTGTTGTGGTTATCCCAGGTGCTTAAAGGTACTCTTGTGTAGTCAGGGTACTTCTAGGTACTCTTGTGTAGTCCTCGGTTGTTGTGGTTATCCCGGGTACTTAAAGGTACTCTTGTGTAGTCAGGGTACTTCTAGGTACTAAAGGGTACTCCTCTGTTGTTGTGGTTATCCTGGGTACTTAAAGGTACTCTTGTGTAGTCAGGGTACTTCTAGGTACTAAAGGGTACTCCTCTGTTGTTGTGGTTATCCTGGGTACTTAAAGGTACTCTTGTGTAGTCAGGGTACTTCTAGGTACTCTTGTGTAGTCAGGGTACTTCTAGGTACTTTTGTGTAGTCCTCGGTTGTTGTGGTTATCCTGGCCACTTAAAGTTACTCTTGTGTAGTTAGGGTACTTCTAGGTACTCTTGTGTAGTCCTCGGTTGTTGTGGTTATCCCAGGTGCTTAAAGGTACTCTTGTGTAGTCAGGGTACTTCTAGGTACTCTTGTGTAGTCCTCGGTTGTTGTGGTTATCCCGGGTACTTAAAGGTACTCTTGTGTAGTCAGGGTACTTCTAGGTACTAAAGGGTACTCCTCTGTTGTTGTGGTTATCCTGGGTACTTAAAGGTACTCTTGTGTAGTCAGGGTACTTCTAGGTACTCTTGTGTAGTCAGGGTACTTCTAGGTACTAAAGGGTACTCCTCTGTTGTTGTGGTTATCCCGGGTACTTAAAGGTACTCTTGTGTAGTCAGGGTACTTCTAGGTACTAAAGGGTACTCCTCTGTTGTTGTGGTTATCCTGGGCACTTAAAGTTACTCTTGTGTAGTCAGGGTACTTCTAGGTACTCTTGTGTAGTCCTCTGTTGTTGTGGTTATCCCGGGTACTTAAAGGTACTCCTGTGTGGTCAGGGTAGCCCTAGGTATGCTGCCTTAGGGAGCAGGTAATTCACACTGTCCTGAGGTAGTTTAGGTTAGTGCTGTTTGTTCAGGGTAGTCCCCTGTGGCCCAAGGTAGACCAGCACTCCAAAGTATTAAAGGTTGATCTTGGGCAGTTCAGAATCAGTAGTCCCGGGTAACCCAGAGGGATCCTTCATGTGTCCATCCAGTTTTAACCAAAACTACAGACAGTACATGTCCCTAAGTAAGTGAAGACTGCAGAAAGCTGGACCCGGTTGTTTACTGATGATACTCTTGTTTATATTACAGAGGTTAAAGGTTAAATTTCAGACAGCTGTACAAACCTGAGCTGTTACTGATGGTGAACGTCTGGTTTAGTAATGTCAACGTCCTCGCTGAGAGACAGACAGGCAGAGAGACAGAAGAGATCAGTATGTTTAAATAGTTCATTAAAGTACACAGGGGGACAGACAGGACCGTACCTGTCAGGTTGGTGGACAGCAGGATTAAAGTTTCGCAGGTTAACTCAGCTGCAGAAACTCGTCTAGTCAGCAACACACACACACACACCACCTGCGACAGAAACAGAATAACAGCTTCAGAATTCAACCTGAGCTGTTTGTCACAAGAACAAGTGAAAACCTGTGAATGAATACACAAGTAAAATAATTAATATTCTGTGTTAGGTCTTCCAGCATAATAATAATAATAGTAATAATAATACTACAGTTGCAAAGTTCTTTACAGCAAGAACACAACAGGACACAAATAAAAACACAAAAGATTCAAACTAAATGAAAACACCATAAAATAATAATTTTAAGTCAATAATTAAGTCACAAGCAATTCTGAAAACAAATAAAATAGGATAAAATATTCTACAATAAAATAAGATATAAAGAGTAAAATACAGCAATGAAATAGAAAACATTAATAAAAGGCTTTCTAGAAGCAGGGTGATGAAGATCAGGGTGATGAAGATCAGGGTGATGAAGATCAGGGTGATGAAGATCTGAGTTACTGACGTCACAGTTCATCTGATAAATTCTTCTTCTGGTTCTGTTGATGTTTTCAACAGTTTTCTAGATTATTGCTGTTATATGAGAGTGTCAACATGACATGAAACATCATGTTTGCAGCTTTAATTCCTTTGAAACCTGCTTATTATATTGTTATATACGTCTGTTATTGTACTGCTAAGTTTTCCTTCTGGATTCTTTTTATGTTTGAATACATTTTGTTAAGAGATGGTTTGATTATAATCACAAGTTTAGTTTTTTCACTCAGTTTGCTTCTCAAACAACTTTCTATCTTCTGTCAAACTAAAGTCAGCAACAGACAGACGGAGGCCGGTCTGAGGTCCAGACTCTTTCAGAGCCACGTTTAATATCAGACGCCGTCTCCTGAGACAAAACAGGACAAAAATATCAAAGTAATAAAAGTGAAAAATAATGATAATAAAGAACGACGTCAGAGGGAGTGTGTCTGGTTCATCATTCAGTCACATGACGGCTGCTCAGTTTCTATCCAGCAGATGTCGTCATGATGATCTGTTCAACTGATCCTCATCCATTAATCATCAATTACACTCCTGATTGACGATTAATCAGCTGTTCTGTCTGAGATGATGTTTGTTAATTATTCACTGATTCATGATTCACTCAGCGTGATTAATACACACACACATTAATACACACACACACACACACACACACACACACACATACACACAAACACACACATTAATACACACACACACACACACACACACACACACACACACACACACACACACATACACACAAACACACACATTAATACACACACACACACACACACACACACACACACACACACACACATTAATACACACACACATATTAATACACACACACACACACACACACACACACACACACACATTAATACACACACATATTAATACACACACACACACACACATACACACACACACACACACAGTGGGAGGAGTCGGTGTTCCTGCAGACTGTTTGGCAGGTTTAAGATGAAAACAACGTCTCATTTCTAACCAACAACCTGAAAAACACATTTAGAAGGAAATTAAACTGAATTATGTTTTCTGTCAACATGATGAAAATATTGTTGATTTAAACCCAGCAAGTTGCAAAATGTGTCAGTAAAACATTTGTCTTCCTCTAAAATATCTTTTCTTCAGTCTGACGTAATGAAACAGTTTCCTGTTGTGTTCAAACTCACATCACAACCCTGACCTTTGACCTCAGACCTCCCACTGCAGGGAGATACGCACACGTAGCTTCATTCATTCATAAAAACATCTGAGAACAAAGTCAATGCTGAAATCACCTTTGCAAACACAACATACTGAGAAAATTCCCACTGATTTATAAAGATCGGTCAGCTGACCTCCATCAGCTGACCGATCAGCTGACCTCCATCAGCTGACCGATCAGCTGACCTCCATCAGCTGTTTAAATGTTTCCAGATATAAACAAACTTCAGCTAGTACAGAACAAGGCCTTGCTCTCTGGTGTCCGTACTAGACTACTATCAGTAGCATGCACTCCTGATCGCTGCGCTGCTACTCTCAACATGAAAAGTTTTACAATCCAAATCCAGCACAGTCACTTAAAACACATATTAGAGTAGTAGATGCCACTAGACAGGCAACAGAAGGCCGGTTTTCACTTCCCAAGGCAAATACTAATTTCCATAAACGCACAGTAGCATGAAGAGAAATGAAAACATGGACTTCTTTACCACTGTCACTGACTAAGTTAACACAGAAATCAATGTTTAAAAAGCAAATAAGGACACACGTAGGAACAACATATTTGCAGGATGCTATGCATATGCTGATTTGTAGTTTTTGCTGTGTAAGTTCTACTCATATATATTAACATTATTCTCTAATATATGGCTTTTGTATGCCATTTGTGTTGACTGTAATGTTTAATGTATGTTTTTAAATGTGGACCCCAGGAAGACTAGCTGTGATACTAAGAAATACACAAATAAATAAATTATTATTATATAATTATTATTATATAAATTATGCAACTTGGGGTTCAGTATCTTGGTTAAAGACACTTTCAACACTGGAGGAGCCGGGAATCGAACCACCGATTAGTGGACGACCCGCTCTTCCTCCTGAGCCACAGCCGCCTCGTATGTAAAGTGTCTATCAAAAAAATGTTGTATTGCTATAATTGATAAGTTGAGTTAAGTCCTGATGCTCCTAATTTAACTGACAGAAAACGTAATCATGGAGAGACCGACAACAACAACAACAACAACAACAACAACAACAAACAGCAGCTGATGTCCTGCTACTCAATTATTGAATCTTTTTGTTTTTGGAGCTCTGGGTTCTGAAAGTGTCTCTGACGTGGTTGAAACTGGTCCCAGTAAAGTCTCCCCACCACAGTTACTGGTTTATAATCTGCAGGTTCACTGAAACAGCAGCTTCTGAAATCCAGCGGCATTCTGGGAGAGAAGCAGAGCTGAGAACATAAACAATAATGAAATAATAACGTAGTGATCCTGACGTGGTTCAAATGCACCTGATACTATCACTGAGAATATGATTGATGAACGTTTCTCAGATATTGATCATGTTCATTGGACATGATGCTTTCTGTTGACTGACTGTCCACCATCAGCTGACGAGTGACGGCATGAAAGACAAAATTAAAAAATACAGTCAAAATAACATAAACAGTTCAGTGAAACAGATTTACAGCAGCACATTCACACAGTGTGTGTGTGTGTGTGTGTGTGTGTGTGTGTGTGTGTGTGTGTGCGTGCGCGTAATCTGATTGGATAAGAGGTCCCGGGGGGCGTCGGCCATATGGCAGTGCACCTCCTCTCATATAGAAACACTGTTGAGGTTTGAATGGAAACCATCTAAACTGTATGAAGTGATGCATCACGCTGTAAATAATATAATGAGTGTTGTATTAATACACAGCAGCGACCAGAGAATGAGTTCTGAAGTGGAGTAACAACAGCAGGGAGGATTTACCTCAACACACCTCATATTGAAGCTGCAGTGACTGTGTGTCTCATGTTTATTGTTTGCTTGGTGCCGTCCTGTGATTGGCTGTCGGGCTGCGGCGTTTCTTTCCTGTCCTGGCTGTGAGGAAACAAACTGAAACAGAGCAGCTGTCCCACATTTTACTGGAGTCACGTTCCTCTGAAGTCCCCGAGGATCAGCTGCCAGGACGCTCAGAGGAACAGAGGACAGTGAAGGCAGCACAGCAGCTGCTCACAAAGCCGAGGTTACAACTAATAACCCATAATCAATCAATAAAAACCAATGAACGTCTTAACAGGAATGCTTCTGTAATGTAATGAGCAGGTCTCTGTTTCTCTTCAGCTCTGATGAATAACGGAAATGTTCCTTATTTTCTGATCAGATTATTGATCAGTTCTCCACAGCTGAATATTGATCATAGTGATCACGCGTGGTGGTTTATTAACATCTGTGTCGACTCGTCATCCTGCAGCACAAATAACAAACCAGCTTCATCCTCAAAACGTTTCCACATCAAAGACGTTCACATCAGGTCTCTGTGTGACTCTGGATCAGTGCAGTCACCATGGCAACAACATCCAACTCCATGTTCTGCTTCCAAAACCCCAAACACAGTACAAATACTGCTAGTATCTCACTGAAAACACAGTACAAATACTACTAGTATCTCACTGAAAACACAGTACAAATACTGCTAGTATCTCACTGAAAACACAGTACAAATACTGCTAGTATCTCACTGAAAACACAGTACAAATACTGCTAGTATCTCACTGAAAACACAGTACAAATACTGCTAGTATCTCACTGAAAACACAGTACAAATACTGCCAATATCTCACTGAAAACACAGTACAAATACTACTAGTATCTCACTGAAAACACAGTACAAATACTACTAGTATCTCACTGAAAACACAGTACAAATACTACTAGTATCTCACTGAAAACACAGTACAAATACTACTAGTATCTCACTGAAAACACAGTACAAATACTACTAGTATCTCACTGAAAACACAGTACAAATACTGCTAGTATCTCACTGAAAACACAGTACAAATACTGCTAGTATCTCACTGAAAACACAGTACAAATACTGCTAGTATCTCACTGAAAACACAGTACAAATACTGCTAGTATCTCACTGAAAACACAGTACAAATACTACTAGTATCTCACTGAAAACACAGTACAAATACTACTAGTATCTCACTGAAAACACAGTACAAATACTGCCAGGTGAGAACGTCCTCTCCTTTCATTGGCCGGGTGAGAACGTCCTCTCCTCATTGGCCGGGTGAGAACGTTCTCTCTCCTCATTGGCCGGGTGTATGTGGGGCGGGACTATGAATGTAAAGACAGGAAGAAGGTGATGAAGACGCTCCGCTGGTTAATACGACGTTCTACCTGCTCGTCCAGGTGTGACCTCGATTCATTCTGCAGCGAGTTGTTAACAACTAAATTCACTCATCAACATCCCAGCATGCAAAGCGTTCCTGGCTACAACTGGCAGAGTTCTCCTGGTAGTCGGTGGGATCGTAGTTCTGGTCTGAATGTGAGTTCAGATCTGCACAATCGGATCCCAGCGAGGAGGAAAAGCCGCCAGAGTTGGATTCAGTCGGACTACAGAGCGCCCAGACTGGGTCACGTTTTAACACGGTGACTTTTAGTGAATATTTCGTGCTTTTTATGCAGTCGTGTTACAAAACGGGCCGTTTAAATGTTTTGAACAGAAGTTTTCTGCTTTCAGTCGTTGGTCAGACAGTTGTCAGAGCAACATGATAATAACATGATAATAACATGATAATAACATGATAATAACATGATAATAACATGATAATAACATGATAGTGATGTCAGTGGTGCAGACAGGATGTTTAGCAGCTTCCTGCCTGCAGGCGGCTGTTTGTGCTGTGACGCTTCGCAGCATCGACTCATCAACGAGACACGAAGCAGCCGAGCAGAAAACATATATCCAACATATCAGAATATTCAGACTGAACAGCAGCAGGTTTTATTCTCCTGCTACAATATAAAATATCCTGTTATTATAATATTATCTGTGATCAACGTCTGCTGTCTTTATTTATGTTTTACTGTACTGTGTTCAGACTGTTGTGTTTTTTTCACTTATTTGTGAAACACTTTTGGCTGCATCCTTGCTGGGAAGCTGCTATACAGATAAAGTTATTAACTTTGGTATTTTTCATCCTGGAGCCTGTTTTCCAACAGTGAAATCCTTCATCAGTGTTTCTGACAGGCTTATTTATAATCACTGCAAAACAAAACATCAAACAAACTCAGGGTGTGAATTTTAATAATTACATCTGTTAATCCACCATCAAGAAGATCTCACCAGTGACCCTGAATACAGCACTTTTAAATTTCTTACATTTCTTATTAATGACCTGATTGTTGATAATAATATTGATTGTATGTTTTTAAGCGAGACCAGCTGCTCTCACTGAAGCCTTCATCTTCCTCCAGGAGGAGATGAAGGTACAGCAGCGTCCTCTCAGCCTCACTTGGTTTTGAGGACATTACATTTGATGGTTACATCACTTTTATTTTTAGCAGTTTATATATTAGTATTATACTCTATATGACAGTTTACAGACCCAAACGATGCACTTCTTTTATTTCAGACAGAATTACTGTCAACGATCCAAACCAACAACAACAACGATTTTATTTTAGGTGATTTTAACTGTTGACGATCAATCAGACTCGTTTGCTTCAGAATATTTAAATTTGTTTAACTGTATGAATTTTATTCAACATGTTACTCAGCCTGCTCATAACAGTAATAACTGGTCTGCTAACATCTCTGCAGCTGTGGATGCAGGTTTGTCTGATCACTGCTGGGTCGTTTTTACTGGCAGCAGGATGTTCCAGAGCAAACTGTCAGGAAACGCTGTCGTACTGCTGATCTGACACGTCTGCACACGTTTTAACCTCCTCGTGTTTTTATTGTAAATAGTTTTATCAGTAAACTGAGATCAACCCTCGACACACATATATGTTACATACATGTAAATATATGTTACATACATGTTACATGTTTCTGCTCATGTTGAGTCATGTGACCTGATGTGAAAAAACAGCTGCTGGTAACGAGGTCAGAGGATCACATCTGTCAGCCAATCACACACACACACACACACACACAGACACACACACACACACACACACACACAGACACACACACACACACACACACTCACACACACACACACACAGACACACACACACACACACACACACACACACACACAGAGACACACACACACACACACACACACACACACACACACACACACACACAGAGACACACACACACACACACACACACACACACACACAGAGACACACACACACACACACACACACACACACAGAGACACACACACACACACACACACACACACAGACACACACACACACACACACACACACACACACAGACACACACACACACACACACACACAGAGACACACACACACACACACACACACACACACACACACACACACACACACACAGACACACACACACACACACACACACAGACACACACACACACACACACACACACACAGAGACACACACACACACACACACACACAGACACACACACACAGAGACACACACACACACACACACACACACACACACACACACACACACACACACACAGAGACACACACACACACACACACACACACACACACACACACACACAGACACACACACACACACACACACACACACAGACACACACACACATAGTTGTCTTGTATAGAATATTTTCCAGTATTTTTTATAAGTGTGAAAGTAAAGAAACAGTCTTTAGAGAGAACATGTTATGTTATGTTATATGAACGTATCAAATTGTTTCCAGTCTGTTTTTTATTCTTAAATGATTTAACAATGTCAATAATTTCCTTTCTGTCTGTTCGTTATAAACATCGAATTATTTATCATCTCTACTTCTAGTCTTTGTAGTCTGCTCATCCAAACCAGGACCAACACCCACAAAACAATCATTCATTTCATCTTCAACTAAGTCCGTTCATCAATAGTTGTATTATTCTTTGTCAGAAAATAGTTTCCTGTTTGTCTTGTTTAATTTTTAATGTCATTCAATACTTTCCATGTGTTTTTAACATTATTTCTGTTGTCCTCCAGTAAGTTGCTGTAATAATCCCTTTTGCTGCTTCTCATAATATTTGTCAGTTTAGTTTTTATATTTCTTATAAGTATCTTCTGCCTCTTTTGTTCTTTTCTTTAAAAATTCTTTATATACTAATTTTTTCTTCTTGCCTGTGTTTTCTTAGTTAGCCACAGTTTCCCTACTTTCTTTACTAGAGGACAATTATTTTCATAGAGAGCAGCTGTTATGGACAAAAATGTCTCATACGCTTCATTTACATCTTTTACAGACTTTATTCCAATCAGTTGTTTCATTAGGTCTTCTTTAAACGAGTTAAATGCATCTCATGTTTTGTGTCTCATTATGTTGTAAGTTTTAACGTCCTTGTTGGACCTGATATTGGGAACAGTCAGTATTATCTTCACTCTCCATTACTGAGCTGTCCTGAGATCAGGTAAGCACCCATTTACAGCAGCTGTCATCACTGGTTCTGGTCCAGTTCTCTCCCTGATGACCAGCACTTTTGCGTCCTCTGGTGACACATTCAGTTTTATGAAAACCTCGCAGTTTGCTGTCCGTGTTGATTGGATCTTGTTCTGTTTTCTCAGGAAGCGTGCTTCTTCTTCTGGCAATGTCAGCATTTTTTCTTGTTCATTCACGTACATGTCGGATCCCTTCAGCTGTCTCTCTTGTCTGAGCAGTCTGTTCATTATGGCAGGTGTCTCGCGTTTGTCTTTTCTAGGGAGAGGACGACAATAACGCTGCTGTCCATGGATATGCCTTAGTCATTAAAGAAAACAATCACCTGTCACTCCAGGGAGTCCAGTTCAGGTCATTCATGCAGGAGTACCGCTGCAGGTCTGACATTCAGCACTCCGATCCTCTTATCCTACTCAACATTTTGATCTCTCCCATCAACTCCATAATCGGTTGTTGTTGTTTAGAGAATCTCTTCCAACATTCAGTTGAGTGATTTCTTTATGTCATCGAATTCCTCGTCCGTAATTCAACAAATCATTGTTGTGTGATGGTGATGTGGGTGGTTGCTAAGAGGTTGTTAGGGAGTTGGTCTTTGAATCTGATTGGCTGATTGATGACCGACAGGACCAGCCTGCTGCCCAAGGACTTCATTACCCAGAAACCCCCCCCCCCCCCCCATCCCTCCTGCAGTGTGAGGATGGAGGGATGAAAACACAAGACAGAAACAGGAAGTGATGAATGAATCTCTTCTTCTCTTTTCATTATTCGTTCAGAACGTGTGTGTGTGTTCTATATTTAGAATGATGTACATTGGAGAAACGCCAGCTCCCTCCTCCATCCATCACCTCTCTGCAGCTGCTTCTGTTTCCTCCAACAGATGTACAGTATTACAGTTTAGAGGTACTTGTACTTTACTGGAGTATTTCCATGTGATGCTACTTTCTACATGTCAGAGGGAAATATTGTACTTTCTACTCCACTACATTTATTTGACAGCTTTAGTTACTTTTCAGATGAAGATTTGACACAATGGATAATATAACAAGCTTTTAAAATACAACACATTGTTAAAGATGAAACCAGTGGTTTCCAACCTTTTTGTCTTTTGACGTCTTATAAAAAGCAGTGTGTAGTCGGGGTCACATTTCACATGTCTATGAGTTGTTAACAGCTCCACCAAATAGTGATTTTTCCCTCTAAACTTCTCACATGCTTTCATTTCAATAAATGTTCAAATGATCCAATATTTCAGCAAAAATCAAAGATTAGAGAAAAAGTCCAAAAACTGAAAACAGATTTGTGTATCAGAACTTTGTTTTTTCTTCTTTCCTCTCCCATTAATCATCTCACCACCCCTCAGATTTATCTGCTGACCCTTTGGAGGGGCCCCGACCCCTAGGTTGGGAACCACTGGACTAAACTAGCTAACTGTATATAAAGTAGTGTAAACTAGCTCCACCTCCAGCAGCTACAACAGTAACATGCTGCTCTAACACTGATGCTTCACTATTAATAATCTAATGATGTCATATATAATAATATATCAGTCAGAGGGACCAAACCACTACTTTTACTGCAATACTTTAACTACATCAAGCTCATAATACTTGTGTACTTTTACTGCAATACTTTAACTACATCAAGCTCATAATACTTATGTACTTTTACTGCAATACTTTAACTACATCAAGCTCATAATACTTATGTACTTTTACTGCAATACTTTAACTACATCAAGCTCATAATACTTATGTACTTTTACTGCAATACTTTAACTACATCAAGCTCATAATACTTATGTACTTTTACTGCAATACTTTAACTACATCAAGCTCATAATACTGATGTACTTTTACTGCAATACTTTAACTACATCAAGCTCATAATACTTATGTACTTTTACTGTAGGAGTATTTTTACATTGTTGTATTGGTACTTTAACTGCAGTAAAGGATCTGAGTTCTTCTACTGCTGATATACAAACATAAACACATGATGTTGTCAAACAGGCTGAAGCGTTTCTCACTATAATAAAGACGTTTCACAGCTCAGCTCTTTATTTGATTTCTTCTTTAACTGTTACAGTTCTTCACCTTTTATTGTTTTTGTGTGACATTAAGATCTGAATTGAAGTTAAAGTTTCTGTCTGTTCTCTTTATGAGCCTCAGAGTCTCTTCACAGCTTCACGTTGGCCAGTTGCACATTTTATTTTCACCAGAAATAATTAACTCTTTACATACAAGTACCAAAGAGATAAAACTCAGAGGTAAAAAGATCTCAAAACATTAATTAAACAGACAGGTTTGTTTGATTACTGGAGGAACCTCCATGTTCTAGACAAAGACTTTACTCATTATTCAGCCGCCCATCAAGTAAACTCTAGATTAGACTTTTTCCTAATGAACATTATAGATAGACACTGGGTGAAAGAGTGCTCAACGGGAACTGCAGATGTCTCGGATCACAATGTAATTTATTTGACTATACATCTGAATAATAGGCTGAAGAGTACGTTATGGTGTCAGGTAGGGTGAGTGGAGCAGGTGGACCCAAACGCAAGAGACATCAGGCAGGCAGGATATGGTGCAGAACATTTAATGAAATGATTCAAAAAGTCACAGGAGACACTGAGACACAGGAACGTCGACCACGACCACAGACGACTCGACAAAGACTGAACACAAAACTGGACTATAAATACACACCAAACTAGTCAGGGAATGGGGAACAGGTGATTAGACACAAGTGCAGGCTGGGAGTGATTGGCTGAGGAAAACAGGGAGCAGGGCAGGTGAGAGGAGGAGCCCATGAACACAGGAGGAGAAAACACACAAGGGAAACACAGAGAAAACCAAATTCAGGCAACATAAGTCCAACACAAATGAAAGAGTCCCTCAAAAAGTCCAACTGCAAACAGAAAAAGTCTGAGGGCATCAGATGGATAATAAAAACCAAGGAAGTCAAAAGAACAATAACACAAAGAGTCCAAAAAACACACAAAAGTCCATTCAGGGCGTGACATATGGAGACTAAATATTGGTATTTTAAACAATCAGACAGTTGTAAAGGAAATTAAGAAAGAAATCCATGAGAAATCCAAACTCTCTACAAACTCTACAAACTCTTTATAAACTCTCTAAAAACTCTCTATAAACACTCTACAAACTCTCTATAAACTCTACAAACTCTTTATAAACTCTCTATAAACTCTACAAACTCTACAAACTCTTTATAAACTCTCTACAAACTCTACAAACTCTTTATAAACTCTCTAAAAACTCTCTATAAACACTCTACAAACTCTCTATAAACTCTACAAACTCTTTATAAACTCTCTACAAACTCTCTACAAACTCTACAAACTCTCTACAAACTCTACAAACTCTTTATAAACTCTACAAACTCTTTATAAACTCTCTACAAACTCTCTACAAACTCTTTATAAACTCTATAAACTCTCTACAAACTCTCTATAAACTCTACAAACTCTTTATAAACTCTACAAACTCTACAAACTCTTTATAAACTCTACAAACTCTTTATAAACTCTCTACAAACTCTTTATAAACTCTATAAACTCTCTACAAACTCTTTATAAACTCTACAAACTCTTTATAAACTCTACAAACTCTTTATAAACTCTCTACAAACTCTCTACAAACTCTTTATAAACTCTATAAACTCTTTATAAACTCTCTACAAACTCTCTACAAACTCTTTATAAACTCTACAAACTCTTTATAAACTCTCTACAAACTCTCTACAAACTCTTTATAAACTCTATAAACTCTCTACAAACTCTTTATAAACTCTACAAACTCTACAAACTCTCTATAAACTCTCTACAAACTCTTTATAAACTCTATAAACTCTCTACAAACTCTCTATAAACTCTACAAACTCTTTATAAACTCTACAAACTCTTTATAAACTCTACAAACTCTACAAACTCTTTATAAACTCTACAAACTCTTTATAAACTCTCTACAAACTCTCTACAAACTCTTTATAAACTCTATAAACTCTCTATAAACTCTCTATAAACTCTCTATAAACTCTTTATAAACTCTCTATAAACTCTTTATAAACTCTTTATAAACTCTCTATAAACTCTTTATAAACTCTCTATAAACTCTCTATAAACTCTTTATAAACTCTCTACAAACTCTCTATAAACTCTCTATAAACTCTTTATAAACTCTTTATAAACTCTCTATAAACTCTTTATAAACTCTCTATAAACTCTCTATAAACTCTTTATAAACTCTTTATAAACTCTCTATAAACTCTTTATAAACTCTCTATAAACTCTTTATAAACTCTTTATAAACTCTCTATAAACTCTTTATAAACTCTCTATAAACTCTCTATAAACTCTTTATAAACTCTCTACAAACTCTCTATAAACTCTCTATAAACTCTTTATAAACTCTTTATAAACTCTCTATAAACTCTCCATAAACTCTACAAACTCTCTATAAACTCTTTATAAACTCTCTATAAACTCTCTATAAACTCTATAAACTCTTTATAAACTCTCTATAAACTCTCCATAAACTCTACAAACTCTCTATAAACTCTCTATAAAATCTTTATAAACTCTCTATAAACTCTCTATAAACTCTATAAACTCTTTATAAACTCTCTATAAACTCTCCATAAACTCTACAAACTCTCTATAAAATCTTTATAAACTCTCTATAAACTCTCTATAAACTCTATAAACTCTTTATAAACTCTCTATAAACTCTCCATAAACTCTACAAACTCTCTATAAACTCTCTATAAAATCTTTATAAACTCTCTATAAACTCTCTATAAACTCTATAAACTCTTTATAAACTCTCTATAAACTCTCCATAAACTCTACAAACTCTCTATAAAATCTTTATAAACTCTCTATAAACTCTCTATAAACTCTATAAACTCTTTATAAACTCTCTATAAACTCTCCATAAACTCTACAAACTCTCTATAAAATCTTTATAAACTCTCTATAAACTCTCTATAAACTCTACAAACTCTCTATAAAATCTTTATAAACTCTCTATAAACTCTACAAACTCTCTATAAACTCTATAAAATCTTTATAAACTCTCTATAAACTCTACAAACTCTCTATAAACTCTCTATAAAATCTTTATAAACTCTCTATAAACTCTACAAACTCTCTATAAAATCTTTATAAACTCTCTATAAACTCTCTATAAACTCTTTATAAACTCTCTATAAACTCTCTATAAACTCTCTATAAACTCTCTATAAACTCTTTATAAACTCTTTATAAACTCTCTATAAACTCTCCATAAACTCTACAAACTCTCTATAAAATCTTTATAAACTCTCTATAAACTCTCTATAAACTCTATAAACTCTTTATAAACTCTCTATAAACTCTCCATAAACTCTACAAACTCTCTATAAACTCTTTATAAAATCTTTATAAACTCTCTATAAACTCTCTATAAACTCTACAAACTCTCTATAAAATCTTTATAAACTCTCTATAAACTCTCTATAAACTCTACAAACTCTCTATAAAATCTTTATAAACTCTCTATAAACTCTCTATAAACTCTACAAACTCTCTATAAACTCTCTATAAACTCTATAAACTCTTTATAAACTCTCTATAAACTCTCCATAAACTCTACAAACTCTCTATAAACTCTCTATAAACTCTTTATAAACTCTCCATAAACTCTACAAACTCTATAAACTCTATAAACTCTCTACAAACTCTCTATAAACTCTACAAACTCTTTATAAACTCTATAAACTCTCTATAAACTCTATAAACTCTCTATAAACTCTTTATAAACTCTCTATAAACTCTTTATAAACTCTCTATAAACTCTCTATAAACTCTCTATAAACTCTTTATAAACTCTATAAACTCTCTACAAACTCTTTATAAACTCTACAAACTCTTTATAAACTCTACAAACTCTTTATAAACTCTCTACAAACTCTCTACAAACTCTTTATAAACTCTATAAACTCTTTATAAACTCTCTACAAACTCTCTACAAACTCTTTATAAACTCTACAAACTCTTTATAAACTCTCTACAAACTCTCTACAAACTCTTTATAAACTCTATAAACTCTCTACAAACTCTTTATAAACTCTACAAACTCTACAAACTCTTTATAAACTCTACAAACTCTTTATAAACTCTCTATAAACTCTCTACAAACTCTTTATAAACTCTATAAACTCTCTACAAACTCTCTATAAACTCTACAAACTCTTTATAAACTCTACAAACTCTTTATAAACTCTACAAACTCTACAAACTCTTTATAAACTCTACAAACTCTTTATAAACTCTCTACAAACTCTCTACAAACTCTTTATAAACTCTATAAACTCTCTATAAACTCTTTATAAACTCTCTATAAACTCTTTATAAACTCTCTATAAACTCTTTATAAACTCTCTATAAACTCTCTATAAACTCTTTATAAACTCTCTATAAACTCTCTATAAACTCTTTATAAACTCTCTACAAACTCTCTATAAACTCTCTATAAACTCTTTATAAACTCTTTATAAACTCTCTATAAACTCTTTATAAACTCTCTATAAACTCTCTATAAACTCTTTATAAACTCTTTATAAACTCTCTATAAACTCTTTATAAACTCTCTATAAACTCTTTATAAACTCTTTATAAACTCTCTATAAACTCTTTATAAACTCTCTATAAACTCTCTATAAACTCTTTATAAACTCTCTACAAACTCTCTATAAACTCTCTATAAACTCTTTATAAACTCTTTATAAACTCTCTATAAACTCTCCATAAACTCTACAAACTCTCTATAAACTCTTTATAAACTCTCTATAAACTCTCTATAAACTCTATAAACTCTTTATAAACTCTCTATAAACTCTCCATAAACTCTACAAACTCTCTATAAACTCTCTATAAAATCTTTATAAACTCTCTATAAACTCTCTATAAACTCTATAAACTCTTTATAAACTCTCTATAAACTCTCCATAAACTCTACAAACTCTCTATAAAATCTTTATAAACTCTCTATAAACTCTCTATAAACTCTATAAACTCTTTATAAACTCTCTATAAACTCTCCATAAACTCTACAAACTCTCTATAAACTCTCTATAAAATCTTTATAAACTCTCTATAAACTCTCTATAAACTCTATAAACTCTTTATAAACTCTCTATAAACTCTCCATAAACTCTACAAACTCTCTATAAAATCTTTATAAACTCTCTATAAACTCTCTATAAACTCTATAAACTCTTTATAAACTCTCTATAAACTCTCCATAAACTCTACAAACTCTCTATAAAATCTTTATAAACTCTCTATAAACTCTCTATAAACTCTACAAACTCTCTATAAAATCTTTATAAACTCTCTATAAACTCTCTATAAACTCTACAAACTCTCTATAAACTCTCTATAAACTCTATAAAATCTTTATAAACTCTCTATAAAGTCTACAAACTCTCTATAAACTCTCTATAAAATCTTTATAAACTCTCTATAAACTCTACAAACTCTCTATAAAATCTTTATAAACTCTCTATAAACTCTCTATAAACTCTTTATAAACTCTCTATAAACTCTCTATAAACTCTCTATAAACTCTCTATAAACTCTTTATAAACTCTTTATAAACTCTCTATAAACTCTCCATAAACTCTACAAACTCTCTATAAAATCTTTATAAACTCTCTATAAACTCTCTATAAACTCTATAAACTCTTTATAAACTCTCTATAAACTCTCCATAAACTCTACAAACTCTCTATAAACTCTTTATAAAATCTTTATAAACTCTCTATAAACTCTCTATAAACTCTACAAACTCTCTATAAAATCTTTATAAACTCTCTATAAACTCTCTATAAACTCTACAAACTCTCTATAAAATCTTTATAAACTCTCTATAAACTCTCTATAAACTCTACAAACTCTCTATAAACTCTCTATAAACTCTATAAACTCTTTATAAACTCTCTATAAACTCTCCATAAACTCTACAAACTCTCTATAAACTCTCTATAAACTCTTTATAAACTCTCCATAAACTCTACAAACTCTATAAACTCTCTATAAACTCTCTACAAACTCTCTATAAACTCTACAAACTCTTTATAAACTCTATAAACTCTCTATAAACTCTATAAACTCTCTATAAACTCTTTATAAACTCTCTATAAACTCTTTATAAACTCTCTATAAACTCTCTATAAACTCTCTATAAACTCTTTATAAACTCTCTATAAACTCTCCATAAACTCTACAAACTCTCTATAAACTCTTTATAAACTCTCTATAAACTCTCTATAAACTCTCTATAAACTCTACAAACTCTATAAACTCTCTATAAACTCTCTACAAACTCTCTATAAACTCTACAAACTCTCTATAAACTCTATAAACTCTCTATAAACTCTTTATAAACTCTCTATAAACTCTCTATAAACTCTACAAACTCCATAAACTCTCTATAAACTCTCTACAAACTCTCTATAAACTCTACAAACTCTTTATAAACTCTCTAAACTCTCTATAAACTCTATAAACTCTCTATAAACTCTTTATAAACTCTCTATAAACTTTAAAAACTCTCTATAAACTCTCTATAAACACTAAAAACTCTCTACAAACTCTATAAAATCTTTATAAACTCTCTATAAACACTAAAAACTCTCTACAAACTCTCTATAAACTCTTTATAAACTCTCTATAAACTCTCTATAAACTCTTTATAAACTCTCTATAAACACTAAAAACTCTCTACAAACTCTCTATAAACTCTTTATAAACTCTGTATAAACACTAAAAACTCTCTACAAACTCTCTATAAACTCTTTATAAACTCTCTATAAACTCTCTATAAACTCTCTATAAACACTAAAAACTCTCTATAAACTCTCTGCAAACTCTTTATAAACTCTCTATAAACTCTCTGCAAACTCTTTATAAACTCTCTATAAACTCTCTACAAACTCTTTATAAAATCTTTATAAACTCTCCATAAACTCTACAAACTCTCTATAAACTCTCCATAAATTCTCTACAAACTCTTTATAAACTCTCTATAAACTCTCTACAAACTCTCTATAAAATCTTTATAAACTCTCTATAAACTCTCTATAAACTCTACAAACTCTCTATAAACTTTAAAAACTCTCTACAAACTCTCTATAAAATCTTTATAAACTCTCTATAAACTCTTTACATCAGCATATGAGGAAACAGAAACTAAACAAGTCCAAACATCTAATCAATCAATGCTCATCGATCACAACGGGCCATCCTCAGTATCAATACGTTAAAGATGCAGTTAGTGCAAACCGAGCTGCTCATATCTCATTAAATTAAAACCAGACTCCATTTAAATATGTGTTGTTTTTAGGAGTGTCATCTGTGATGAGTCTGAGTTATAAGGAGACACATGAAGAGTAAAGCAGGCTGCTGATTGGAGCCTTTTAACAACCAACATCCAAAACCCTTCAAACACGAGTTCGTCTGTTTAACGGGAACAAACAACATCTGTCTCCACTGGTTCAATCTGATTTTAAACTGACTGTTGTTACTTTTTCAAACTTAGTTTTATTTTATATTCCTGAGTGTTCATGTCTTGTCTTCTGTATGTTTGTGTACTAACAGACCTTAGGAGGCCCACGTAAACAATAATCAATCAATCAATAACTGTAAGAGCAGCATCGGCGTGTGTTCATGTGAAGTGTTAATAATGTATCCAGAAGCCTTTTACACACACAGCCTCATTATGGAACAAAGTCACATGCTTATCATCAGGTTTTTAACTTTGCTGTTTTGGTGTGATGTTATTTTATTTTCTGATGCTGTTTTGGATTTCAGGGTTTTATTGTTCGTCTTTTTGTTTTTTCATCTTGTTAGAAATAAATCTCTTGGATTTTATTTCTCGTCTATAATCAACAAATCAATAAATCACATGTCCACTGTTGGACGTTA